>NW_010428136.1:537-755 GCF_000710305.1 Buceros rhinoceros silvestris | reverse complement strand
ACCGGGATGGTGACAGGTCCAGCCGCGCATCCCCGTGTCACCAGCTGGGGCAGGGACACGGGGGTGGCCACGTGTCCCCGCGGTCACCCATGGCAGCCACCTGTCCCTTGTGGCCATATGTTCCTTCTGTCGCCAACACAGTCCCGGTGATAGCATCGAGATGAAGCCACGTGTCCCCTCTGTCCCCAATGTGGCCACGGTGACAGTGCCAGGATGTG
>NW_010428136.1:0-219 GCF_000710305.1 Buceros rhinoceros silvestris | reverse complement strand
GCAGAGGTGGCGTGAGGATGCTGCCACGTGTCCCCTCTGTCACCAACACGGCCACGGCGTCACGATGAAGCCACGTTGAGGGGTCACGTGTCCCCTATGTCACCAAGGTGGCCACGACGCTGGCGTCCCGGCACTGCCGCGTGTGCCCTGTGTCACCGCGGGGGTGGCTGGGGGTCCCTGCGTCCCCTCAGTCCCGTGTCACCTTCCCCTCCCGCAGCC
>NW_010428135.1:2536-2760 GCF_000710305.1 Buceros rhinoceros silvestris | reverse complement strand
GGAGCGCAGGCACGGCAGAGGGGACCCCCGCCCCACCCCAGCGGTTCTCAGCCTCTGGCGCAAAAGGACCTGGGCTGTCCCGTCCTCCCCTTCTCCTGCAAACCCCACAGGGATGGCCAGAGGGACCGCAGGGGCCGAGGGCTGCCAGCTGAAATCACAGTCGTTCTCTTCCCATGGGCTCGTCGGCCCGGCCTCTATGGGATACGGCCTTCTGGGGAGGGCGG
>NW_010428135.1:0-2329 GCF_000710305.1 Buceros rhinoceros silvestris | reverse complement strand
AAAAAGGGTTTATTCTGTACTTACAGTGAGCGAAATTAAAAAGAAACAGTAAAATATTTGAAAATGAAGTGCATTATGTTTAATAAATTTAAAATGAACAAAGGCTGCTATATTGCCAGCAATATCATTTCTTGCCCAGGGGCATTAATAAAGACTGAAAGGTTTGGAAAAAACAATATTTTCTATTAAAATTCTACAGTGCGTTTCAATATTAAAAGGATAGGTGATGAATTTTCAGTGTTACTCAGACGGGGTCAGCGACTAATTTCATTTCTTTCTGGTCAGCATTCTGTCGATAATTAATCAAAAGCAGAGTTTCTTAATGAAACACTTTTCATAAGGTGATAATTAGCAGGAAAGCGGAGTGCAGACAGTCACTGGTAGCTGTCTAATAACCAGAATGAAATCAGGGCTGGGTCCAGGGAGTTAAGCAAGAGCTCAAAAAAAAAAAAAAAAACGCCAACCAAAACCACCACCACCCACAAATAAAAAGGGAGAAGAGGAGGAAAAGGGGTGGGGGAGCTGCCTTGTGCAATGATGTCCCGAGAGACTGTCGTGTCTTTCAGCCCGCTGCTGATCGCCTTTAACACCCGGGTTGGGGTAATTTTGCCTCCCGGGCCCCGTCGGGCCGGCCCCGAGCTGGGGGGCTGGGAGCGAAGGTGCCTCCCTCACACAGACACACCTCGCCCCACGCATGCATCGAGCTTCAAGGGAGAAATCAGCGCACCTCAGTTCCCAGCCGGGCCTTTCTCCTCCTCACCCCGCAAAAACGCGTGGAAAGAGTAAATGAAGAAAATTAGCAGCGATTAGAGAAAGCACCGGGGTCCGGGAGAGCTGGTGCTCCGGCCAGGAAAGTGTCTGGTAACAATTATAAAGATACCCCGCGCATAAGCAAAAGAAATTAGCCCCTGGAATGATATTAAACAGTATAAAATTAACCGAAAGTTGTAATAAGTGAGGGATTAAAGAGGACCTGGCATTAATTCGTGGGTCTGAAGAGAGCCCAGCAGAAGGGGGAGAGAGGTGTGTTGAACCTTTAATTAATATTTGGCTGGAGCACACCTTATTCATAATATTCATTGATGTAATTACTCCACAAACAGACAGGGATAATTTGTTTAGATAGATAAAAATAACCTTTAGGTGAGATTTTAAACACAAAACCAATCTATCCCTTGCATCTAGTCTGGCACTTAAACAGCAAACCTTTCAATGGGCTTTTTTCTCATATTAATATTTTTTTTTAATCCGAACATGAATGACAGGTACCGCTTTTCTACGACGTCGGGTTTTTTATTATGAAATTCTCCTGAAATGCTGTAAACTTTCAGATAAAGCTGAGAGGCAGGAGGCTGTTGAGTAGATGAGATTATTGATAGTTATTGAAAGTATCCAAATAGGATTTAGAAATCGGGCTCCTGCGCCTTTAATAGAATTCCAGATAATCTTTTATCACAACAAGACACCCATAGAATTATTTAAACAGATTGGACTATTCCAGCAGCAAATTTCAATTATTCTAATGCTTTAATAAATGTGTTGTGTGTGTATTAAATTCAAGCTTCTTAATCCAAATTTTACGATTTAACTGCTCTGATTTTTCATTACAGCTACACCCACATACAGCAATTTACTTTTTTTTTTTTCTTCTTCTCTTTAGGAAACTGATGCCTTATCGAATCGGGCCTGCAAATAAAATACAAAATAAAGTCTGACTTAAAGGGGAGTTCCAGACACCCCCAGACAGACAAATAAATTGGAGGCTCCGCAAGCCCCTGTGAGGAGGATGAGAGCTCAGGTAGGAAAAATGACGGGAGAAGAAGGAGGGAGAAAAAAAAAAAAGAAGACAGAAAAAAAAGGAAATCAAAACGCAAGAAAATTAAGAGCAGAGGATTGAATTGATGGGATCTAGGGGCTTTGTGGCTGGAACCTTTTGTTTCAATATTTATTTCCTCAGAGGTTAATACCTTTTTTCTTTTTAAACGTATCAGCAGGTGAGAGGGAAAAGCGTGGCCTTCAAAATCTGTCAGCATCAAACCAACTAAAGGAACAGGATTATCAAACAGTGGGAGAGAAACAATATTTTAAATTATCATTAAATTATGGAGAGAAGCTCTCGATAGGAGGAGGGTACAAAACGGATCAGCGGCTTCCCCTGCACACACACACATGCACGTATATTCATTCACACACGTTCCCTTTTTTTTTCCGTAAAGAAAAGAAATAATAAATAGCGAGGGGCGTCCTCTGTTGAAAGGGGAGAGAGTTAACAGGTTTTTAAATATGAGAAGTCCCGGCTAGTGAGGTAACGGCGGCCTCCAGCCTCTCA
>NW_010428134.1:403-7357 GCF_000710305.1 Buceros rhinoceros silvestris | reverse complement strand
CTGTTCCGGCTGTAACGGCCTCCGGCTGCAGGAGGATGCTCCGGATCTGGGGGCTTAAGCTGCGTGGTCTGCCTGATCTTTGCACCCGTGCGTGTTCGGGGACCTCGCAGCTGAAAAAGAGAATCAGATTATCCCGGCTGAATTTTATTCCCGGCACGGCAGAGCACTGGCCTCGGCAGGAACCTCGGGCTTCTACCGCCGTACCAAAAACTAGCAGCGAGGAGAGCATGCTAGGGCTGAGGCTTCTTAGAAAGACAAGTTTTCTGTTGTCTTTTCCATCTGCTTTTGCTCCTTCTCCGCTTCCACTTACCTGCTGAAAGCTGAGCTGCTGAGGCAGATGCTCTTCTGCAACTGGCCTCCCTTAAGCAGAAGACCACAGCATAAAATGGCTTGCCTTTCCTGAAGGGCTCCCTTCTGCTGCCAGCAGGACCGGGGGAACTCTAACAGAGAACGCAGCCCACCGTTTTATGGCTGCTTTAGTGTGATGTCCCGGAATATTGGCGGGCATTACATACAGGCCAACCCACACATGCAGAAGTGCTGGAATTGAGCATGAGTAACACAAGGCATGCAAAGATTTACTTGTCATCTTAGCTAGAGAATGCCCGCTTAACGATACCTGGCTATGTTGTACACAAGATCCCTTTTTGCCAGACTGGATAATGAGATGTTTTCTTTGTACGTCCAAGTACCTAGAAAACCTAAGGGAAAATATTCCAGGACATCTCTCTTTGGATTTGGCATCTACTGTAGCATTCAGAAGTTTTCGACACAGCTGATAAAAGAATGTTCAGTAATTCATTTTTAATGATCATTTCCTGGGTGTGGTAAGTGGTTTTGTCGCTCTAAATTCTTATGCAAATAAAATCAGGCTAATCTTCTTAAATAGGTAGCTGTAGCTGTGTCAGCCTATTCTGAGCTGGCAGGAGAGCTGCATAATACTTGGAATTCTCTAAATTGTTCATGTCAGTGGGATATCAACAATCGGCACAATAATAATGATAATAGGCATGTGTTTGCTTGCAAAGAAATTATTGCATAACTAAGGGCCTCATTAAGCGTTTTCAATACCTCAGAAGAATACCCCTAACTTTCTGACTGTTTTCATCCTATTAATACCAACATCACACAAGCCACTCCCCGAGAGACTTCTAACAGGCATGTTGGTTTAATCACTGGTTAGTTAGGAAATTTAGATGGAGCAAGATCTTTGAAATGAGTTAACAGTGCAGTTATGCCTGGAGTGCTTTGATTCACAGAGAATAGTGCCTGCTTATGCAACTGCCGTCTCTCCAAAGTAATGGTCTCTCATTCTGGCTTTCTTGGATCACGCAGTGATGCTCCTAATGTGATTCCAGTCATCCTGCATAAGTGGTAGAGGAACAGTAATTGTTAAATGTAACCCTTCTAGTAATTTGTACCAGATCCTAATAAAAAAGGAAGCAGTACCAACGCAGCCCCACCCCAGCCACACAGGAAGCCAAATGACAGCAGCTCTGTGGCACTCTGGCAAGATCACTTGCATCAACAAGTCCAGGGCATCACAGTAATAACCGTCCTGCAGTCTGACAAGTTCCAGGGAGTATCCATGCACTGTCCTTCCATGGGAGTTTTGTACCACAAAACACTCCATCACCCAGAGCAGTCTGCCAACAGTTTGCCACCAAACCTGCTGTGCCATAGGGAAAGAACAAGAGAGATGAACAGCATGGCCAGCTTTTAAAATCTCAGACTTATGGGGATTTTATTAGGTGGAGATGCCCAGATGACGAGGCAATATGAAGGATGCTGACAGCCCTGAGAGCGCCTTGTACACTTCTGAGACTGGAGGCTCTGCACGCAGTCACAAAATGTCTGCATGATTATATGAGGCAGGCCTGAGAGGACTGGATCTGCTTTTCCACTTGTGGACCTAAAGCCTGCATCTTTAGCATTTCTTAAGATGGCAGTAGATAATCTAGGAAGGCAACCACAACCCGTGCTGTAAAGCAAGGAAAACAAAACTAACACAATAGTCCCTGCCAATGTGACCTAGGGCAAAATTCCTTCCTGACCCTAGATTTGGAGATTGGTTTAACCCAAGTATGTGAGCCACACCTGCCCACAGGTACTTGAGAAATTTTCCAATACCACTACAAGCATAAACATGCTTGTCCAGCCTCCTTCTTTTCAGCCAGGGACACGCCGGTGCTTCAAAAGTGAAATTAAACTGCAGTGCAGGTGATAAATCATAGCAGTTATGAAGACGATTTCTTCCTAGTCCTCAGGCAGCCGGCAGAAGCAAGAAGCATGTGACTGACACAAAATAAATACAGTACAGCAAATGGCAACTGAGTTACCTTCGAACTCCTTTTCTCCCCTCCCTGTCACAGCCTTGAGAATAACAACAAATCAACCCCACATCACACATCCATGTCCTGATGTGCTTCCCACTTGCAAATACAAAGCAAAGGGATGAAACAAGGGATGAAAGGGAAAGTAGAACCGCAACCTGGAAAGAGCTGAATGAGCCAGCGCTATGCGCTGTCAGCCCTAGTCCTGTACCGCCAGCACAACTTACCCTAGCATCTTGTACCAGCCCTCTTGCTGCCACCATCAGTGGTCATGGATGAAATCACCCGGCATATTGCCAGCTTATTACGCTCCACAGCCTGCTGATGAAACTTGTTGCTGCCCTGCTCCCCTGGTTTGCTCTGCTGAGGCATCCAACCGTTGCTCTCTGAGTTATTCCCCATGAAGTTTCCATCCAGATTTTGTAGAGTCTGGCTCTTGGGTTAATTTTGACCTCCAGAGAGGCTACGCGGCCAAAGTAGAGACCACAGCCCCTGTACTATAAGGGAAAGCCTAAGTAGGTCTCTCCAGCTGCACTGTTGCTTTCAGCCAAAGACCTCATGGTTCTCCTCAGTACCTCAGTGCACCCTATGCACTACTTCATCTTTGTAGGCAAAGGCAACTCCAATGGCATGGAAGTCCTCAAAAGAGTCTTAAGCACAAATAGTCCCAGATAAAACTCCTACCATCCTTTCTAAGGTTGCTGCCCTCCGGACTCCTTGACTGCAGTATAGGTGAGCTGTGGCCAGCTTTACTGCCTGACACACTAGGCACAATTTCTCTGTCCATTCATATGCGGTGTGAGTAACAGCGTTGTGTTCCAATTCCAATTTCACATCCTAGCATAAGTGTGTGAAAAAGTGCTATAACCGAATGCAGCAAAAGCCTGGCCCACCCATTCTGTTCCTCACTTGTGCCAACGGGAGCCAACAGACAGTTCCTACCACAGAGGGCACAGAATTGCATTTTGTCTACTTCTGAGTCCTTCTCAGCCTCTGCTCCACCAGGATCTTTGAAGCGACTGTAGATAAGGCCAGATTCTCTTCTGTTTGAAGTTAAGAGCAAAACTGCTTTTGTCTTTGTTTCTGAACAGGCTCACTCCCCATGAAGACTGTGAGATATTGGCTCCTAAAAGCCCAAGCCACATGTGAAATTAGTACTTCAGCTCTAAGGTAAGGTGGCTGATTTTGAAAGTTTCTGTCCTCTGCTCCTCAATTAAGGCTCTGGGACTGTAGGCAGCTCACACGTAGCTCATTTACACCTTTGTTCCTTGTCCTTCTCCTCACTCTGAACTTGCCAAGGATTCATGTAACACCTAGCACAACCGTAACGGTGGAGCAATTTCTACAGGCATTGTACCACCAGCTGTGAATTTGCAATACAGCCATTACAATAAATAATAACAACAACCACCCTGTGTTTAAAGGCTATGCATAAATACCAGCCTACCTGCATTTTTACCACATCTGCTCTGAAAGTGGAAGATACCCTCCTCTTTCCTCTTTCCTCTTAAATTAAAATGGGTGTGTGGATGTTAGCATATAAAAACGCAGAGCAGATAGACATCACAACAGTTCGTAATAATTGGAAGATCTGTGTTCCGCATTTTAAACCTATCAAGCTGTATTTAAAAAAATTGGTTTTTTATAAAGGAAACTGGCTGCATATTTGTTTTTAAACTTTTATTCTAACAGCCTAGGACAGGGTCAGGGCTGAGGGCAGGAGCAAGGCTGGGGAAAGAATTATGGTTAACGATAAACAGATTTGGGACTCCAGAAGTGAGGCAAAATGAGCACGTGCAGTTCTCCTTCGGTTATCAAGGATCTCTACTGGTAATCCTGAATATGCAAAAGAGACCAGATGGCCAGCAAATAGAAATTGAGTTGTGTTATTAATGAAGCGGTAATTTTCATATCTGTTACAAACCAGGTTGTGTGGTATAGCAACAGGCAGGAAGATCATAACCTCCCGATCAGTGCAAGGGAGTGTGGGAAGCAGCCCACACTGATTGTTATGAGCCTGACATGAGGTGTTTGGACTTAGTTCCACCTTGGCCATGGCCATGCTGTGGGAACTCCATCAAAGCCCTCTTCTTTTTTTCACTTCTGGGCTTCTGTTTTTCACCCCATCTTTGGTCTGGTTTTATTTGATCTGAACACTTGGGAACAGGCATTGCCTCAACTCTTATTCGGCACCTGGCATGACAGAGTCTGATTTCAGAAGGAGACTCTACATCCTACAGAAAACATAGACAAGAGCTCTACTAAAAGAACATAATTTACACTGTGATTATCTGTAACACTGTGGTGCAGCAGTAAAGTCCATTGGGAAAGAACAAAAGCATTTTTAATGCCATTTCTGTACTAGCTAAATCTATGTGGGATTCCTTAGGATACAACAGGGTTTCCCATGTCAAAACTTCCCTAGGGTATATTTCAGAGACCCACTTTAACAAAGGAAAATACAAATACAGGTCATCATTACTTGATCCTGTAACATCAGCAACAATAGCAGCAATATAGTTCTCTGAAGACACACTCAGCAAGGTCAACTGGAGCTGACAGTTTTACTTCAGTGAAGTCAGTGGAGTTATTTCTGTGTAAGTGAGAGAAGAAACTGGACAGTATTTTGTCCCGTGGAGCGGAGGCACCGCTGAGAACACTGCTGTCTCCTGCTTTCTCTGCAGGACCACAGGCAGCATTGCAGTGGCAACAACAGCCACACTGAAGCTAAAACCAAATACTTAGATTTGACAACAGAGAAGAATCGCATGTCTCAAAGATAATGCCTGTGACGAAGTCTTCGGTAATGTTCAGGCACTGCATATCAACTTAGTGCCTGATGCACTGAGATGTTTCTAAGATAATGTCTTCTTAGAAAGAGATCAAATGTGAACCTGTTTTGCATGGCTGTGTTTTGTGCTGGTGCTTCCATAATTACGCAGTGCTTGAATGATGAGTGTCTCATACCAGGTGCTTCTTAGAGGCCCTGTCAGTAGGAGTGAGATATTTGAGGCATCAAATTGTATCCTGCAGGCCTTGCAAGATTAAGCCATAGAGCAGTTTCTGGTATATTTCCTAAAGGACCAGCATTTTATGTTTTGACTGTTCACTTAGCTGTGAAATGGTGACCTGCTCCACCAAAATTTGTTTTGCATTAGCAGTCATTTGCCTTAATTGTATTCTCCTGAGCAGTAACACCCCATGTGGTTATGCTAGGATGGCATAATATATTCATAATTTCCTGATGCATCAAATACATGGGCGAAAGAACAACCTGCTGTGAGAGACTAAACATCAAGGATTGAGTGTCTGGTCATTTCAAACATTAGGTCTGCATAATCAGTTGATTGACTCTGAACTTCACTCTTTTGTTTTTACATAGAGTTCAAGCAGGAAAACCACAATCCCTCTGGATCACTAATGGCCTGCTCTGGAGAATTTCTCTTTTCCCCTTATGCTAAGCTTCTGGCTTTTGCCCCACCAGACCAGAGACTGGTGAAGAGTTATGGTAATTTTTGTGGATGATGAGTTGTTCAGTGGCAGAATTCTTGTGCTATTACTATTATTTATTCTTTACTGAGTGCTGGCAACATGATTCCATCTTGAATGAGAGACTTTACATGGGGAAACTTCTTTATCTGCACAAGCACATGAATACAGATATGAATATGCCCTCACTTGTACCTCAAATTCCAGTGAGTCATCATTTCTCTATGAGTTTCTGCATGAAGTGCCCCCTACAGGAGCAATGCCTGGAGGGACAGACAGCAGAAGGTGGTATGTATGGACTTGATCAAGAATGGTAGTGCCTACCTTCTGGAATGAGAGCTCTCATGCGGGAGAAGCTCATTAGACCCGCCTCCTCCATCTGTGCAGAGCAGACCCAACAAGGAGCCACATTTTGTGCAGTCATAGCTGATTGCATGCCACGCGTAGCCACTCCGCCCACTTCCAGGCCCATGCCAAGAACAGTGGCAATCCCATTGTGCGCATCTCTTGGAGGAGATGCAATGGTCCCAGGGCACTTGGAGACCAATACGAGGAATGGTGGGAAGTGGAACAGCTCTTACCAGCACAGACTTCAGATTACGCCTGCTGTAATTGTAGAGTGTTGTGCTCAAAACCATGTGTGCCCCATGGACAAGACCAGACTTTATTCATGACAAAGCTCTTTGATCCTTCTGGGCTTGGGAGAGACAGCCTAAAAGCTCTGGGGCAGCTCTCTTTAAACTCAAGCTGGAATCCAGTATGAACACGAATAATACAAGCTGTACATTAGCCTCTAATATTTGTTTTGATATCGAAGTACATTTATCTTAGCCTTTCCCTAAACATCCTCAGCAGTCTTCCACTGAAGTGGGAAGAGCAGCACAAGGAATACCGCAAATACCAAGGTAATGTTATCTGTTTTTTCTAAAGCAAACTTGGCAGATTTTAAAAGGACACCCACTGTGGCAAATTCCAGGCTTCAGTAAAACCTTTTGATAATGAAAATATGAAATCTAAGATATTGATAATGGAGGCCAGATTCTGTGTTTTGTTGTGGCCTTTTCAGACTGGGGCAGAAAAGGACCCATGCAGTTTTCAGCTATGGAGTGGTGGGAGAGAAGCTAGGGGATGT
>NW_010428134.1:0-216 GCF_000710305.1 Buceros rhinoceros silvestris | reverse complement strand
AGGGGCTCGCCAGGGAGGTACAGAGATGTGATGGAAACACGTAAATTCAGAGGGTAAAACAGTTCATGAAGGACTGGTAAAAATTAGCTAGGGATGCACCAGTAGTGGGGTTTTTTTTTGCACTGCCACCTCACCCAACCCAATCATTTCCAACTGGACAATACATGGATATTGCACTGGATGGAGAATCTGCCCTCCACCCCCCACCCCCCCACC
>NW_010428133.1:26511-31554 GCF_000710305.1 Buceros rhinoceros silvestris | reverse complement strand
CCCAAACCGGGACATACTCACTTCAGCAACACATGCTAGCCCCCAACACAAAGTTCACCAGCCAAAACAAGACAAGGAGGTCACTACTTAAACTAGGGAGTTTAATATTAAACTCGGGAGTTTAATATTAAACTCTTGTCTAAATCATTAACATACACTAAAGTGTTTATACTAGCAAAAGATCCATTTTAAGTGGAAGAAAATATTATATACATCCATGTATCTATATGTAACCTTAGCTATCTCCACTGCTTAAGATTATGTGAAACATTTTGCACCTGCTATCTCTGAGACTGTAAGGGGAAAAATGTATTAATGCAAGTTATTAACTAACACAAATTAAAAAATGTAAACAATGATTTTTTGAAAGATAACATATGCACTGATTGCGTATTTTGTAAATAGCTACACTTCTACTAAACAGCATAAACCGTACATTTCATTAATAAAACCTGTGAAGGAGTGTTCTGTACCTAGAGAAAATACTTTCAGCGAGTTACAGTCAACAGCTCCAAGTAGAGAACAGTGACGAACGGTGTTCCTCAAGGGCTGGTATTGGGACTGGTGCTCTTTAACATCTTTGACAGTGATACAGACAGTGGGATTGAGTGCAGTCTCAGCAAGTTTGCTGACGATGCCAAACTGTTTGGTGTGGGATTTCTTCAAGAAAATGGGCATATTCTGGGCAATCCAGAATCTTATCTTGAGTTAGCAAAACTATAATTCTAAAGTCCGCTTAGTCTGCTTTTAAAAGTCTGCTTTAGTAGCTAACAGAACCTCGGTTCTCAGGTAGCAAAAGTGCAGTTTTACAAAACTCCTTGTCTGAAATTACTTATCAGAGCTCTGCAGCTCAGCTATCAAAACTTTAATTAGCAAGGATCTTTGTTTAAAAAAACTGCTGAGAAGTGAGAACTCTGAGCCAAAGTCAAATGGCTTATTAATTCTGTGCAAGGTGTTTTGAACAAGTTTTCTAAGTGAGGTAATTAAAGGGAGGGCTTTGCGTTAACCTTATACATAATTAATGACAAGTAACAAATCGTACTGCCTAAAAATGATGTAACCAATTACTAATGAATTAACTTTTTTTAACCAGTGACGAATCATAATGTTTAGATATGATATAATGGTGTTTACTAATGAATTAGCTATGGTATAAAAATAGAGCTATCTGGAAATAAATTGGACACCAGTTGATATCATATTGGTTCGTGTGGCTGTATTGTGTCTAAGCTCCCTGCGTCGTTTTAACAGTTTGGTGCTGGAGGGATGGGATGCCATGCAGAGAGACCTGAACAAGCTTGAGAAGTGGATCTGTGCAAACCTCATACAATTCAACAATGGCAAGGTCCGGCGCATGGGCTGGGGCCATCCCAAGCACAAATACAGGCTGGGTGATGAGTGGATTGAGAGCAGCCCTGCAGGGAAGGATGAATGGAAGTTAACTGAAAAACTAAAGATTTGCCAGGACTTTTCACTCGTAGCCTAAAAATTAGGAAGAAATTCTTTACTGTGAAGGTGTAAAGACACTGGAACAGGTTGCCCAGAGAAAGATGCCCCCTCCTTGTAAGCGTCCAAGGCCAGGGATAGGCTCTGAGCAACCTGATGTAGTGGAAGGTGACCCTGACCATGGCAGGGGAGCCTGGAACTAGATGATCTTTAAGGTCCCTTCCAACCCAAATCATTCTATGATTCCAAAATAAATACAATTCAGAATTATCGTAATTATATCTCTAAAGTTTTAGTTACATTACACAAAGAGGTAAGCTAGACTTCTCTTTAGACTGCACGTACAGGTAAAACATTTTACATATGGGGAAAAATAAAGTTTTGACTGCATTTGTGCATATATATTTTGCATTTCCTACCCCTTCATTTATGAATTCTGAATAATTTTCAAGATCGCTTTATATTGTTCATTTATATCACACTGAAAGCTGAGCAAGTATTCACACTACTAAAAAAAAAAGACAATGTATGGTACACACATCCTTGGTTTTAATATTAACAAACTTCTAATATTGAAGAGTTCCATATTATCATTTTCTAAATTCCAGTATCTTGGAGATGGCCTTCAATTATTCTGCCATCTATTAACAATTAAATTTGAAAGCTGTGATATACATCAGCCTTTTTATATGCCTGAAGAGGAAACAATTTAAGTGCAGTCTTCCTTGTAAGATATATTACAATTTACAATACAGCTTGTAAATTACAGTAAACTGTGGATGGATGGAATGCTTTTTCCATTACTATCAAAACACCAAAACATAAATATATTAATAAGAATGTAAAACATCCATCACTATTCTGACACAGTAAGAAGAGATATATGCAGAAAACAATTTACAAAACTAGTCACAGCAGTTGAATAAGCAGATTTTGTAAACATAAGCAAAATGATGAGGGTGAAATTCTACATTTGTGAGTGACTAGTAACAAAGGATACCTTTTTCCTCTTAAGCATGTGAATGAATGTACCAAATTATGACAATAATGGAATCTCTTTCAAAGAATATATTTTACTTTTAAAGCAGAAAAATACCAATAAAACATATACAGGAGCTGCCTGTATGATGATATTTCCATAACAAAATCCAAACCTTCAGTCTCAGAGGACATGGTGCTTTGATTGACGAGCATATTTTCAGCTAATGCTGAGACATATAAACATGTCAACATATTTAGGAAAAGCAATTGAAAGAACCTGCGAGTCATGGGAGACAGGTATTCTTTGAGGCCAAATCAGAACAATTATTCATGGTTCAAGAGAGAGAAAACACCACAAAGCAGATAACGCAAGAAGTTAAATCATACCACCATGAAAACTTTCAAAGTAGTATTAGTAGGTTATGGCTAGTGAAGGAAGGAGAAAAAGAAAAAAAAAAAAAGAGAGAGAGACCAAGTGGGAGTAACACTTTTACCAGAACAAGTTTTAACAAGAGAGATTGAGGGAGAAAGAAAAAAAAATCCTCAAAAAATTACTTCCACTAATTTAAAAAGGAGAATAGAACAAGGGTAAAAGATAAGTGGTCATATTCTGGGAATTTCCTAGGCTTTTGAGAGCAAATAACTTCACCGCTGTACAGATACAGATTGCCTACTGATGTGTACAAATCTCTACATAACAAGAATTTCCAGGTGTGTCTCATTTGCAATGCAGATTTTGTGCCAGTGACTCAAACTAGAGCCCCCAGTTGCACAGAACTGAACATGATGCAAGTTCTGTGCAGGTACATTCCTCAATTTCCAGTCTTTCAGTACTTTCTAGTTTAACCCAAATTCAAACCACATAAAAAGCAAACTCAGCTATATAATCAGACACGACAGAAAGAGCACAAGTCTATCAGCTTCAGAAATTTTCTTGAAGGGAGTAAGAAATGTAGGATTGCCCCAAAATGCTTAGGCTAGAGAGAAAGTGAAAAAAGGAAATTTTCATCTCTAGAAGTGGATGATTCTCAGGGTGAAAAGTGCCTTAATACAAAAGGTTTCAGTAGAAACTATTAGGAACCTTTAGGAGTTGCCACCACTACAATGATGAAACTGTACCTGTTGGCTAGACTAAATGAAACTATTTACACTTCCATTATAATCAAGATAAAGAACTTCCAATATTAAGGTTCTATTAAGAATCACCCTTGAGCATTTCACAGACCATGGATGAAAACAGACTTACAAACCAAAAATAAACCAGTAAATATTTTGTCAGCATTGGACTGAAACTACCCAAGGTACAGCTCCAGAACTTCCCAAGGGCCCGCTGTACTTGCACTTCAGACACGTCTTCATACATATTTTACACTCAACAACAGAAAAGAGCAGAAGTGGTACATATTACCTGAACTGCTGCAGAAGTCTAAAATATTCTCTTCGTTGCAATCAATATAAAACAAATACACATGAGGAACAAAAACAGTACATAACATTTTTCTCGGTGCCAAGTACTATGGTTTTTGAATGTGTGATATTTCAAATTCACCCAACAAAACTTATCTAATTTTAAAATGACCTGGGTTTCCCCCACTACACAAAAAAGGTCCAAAGTACAAAATATTATTTGCCATTTATCTGTGATCAGGCAATATGCTTGAATAATATAGCACAAAAAGCTAGTTTTGGCATAAGGAAGTCTATTGCTCGCCCTTTCAAAATTGACATGTCTGTGAGCTCAGAGTGCTCTTCGGTTTTCAGGTGTATGGCAAGGATACTTTTCCAATGTTCAGAGTTATAAATCACAAAATGGACAAAAACTTAGCAGAAGTATCACCTTTCTTTTTACCTAAACTTCAATCAAATTTCACTTGCCAAGATATTAGACATTTATGGATCTCAGTATTGCTTATGAGACAGTAAATGACTTTACAGTTCTCCTGAAATTACAAAAAAAAATTAATTCTAATTTTGCTGCTTGATAAAATTTATCAACTTTAACACTAAACAAAACCAGAAAAAACACTTTGAAAAAGTTTCAAAACCCTTCTGTTCACCCTTTATTGATAAACCACCTTATCCTGGAATACTGTAAAATAATATTTTAATTGCCCTTTCTTTAGTCTGGTTTTGGTATGTTATACTTGAATGAATTATGTACTTGAACAGGTATTTTCTGTAGAAGATTTTCATTTACATTTGTCTTTTTTTGTCATTTTAATAATTGACATATCTATAAAAAATTCATACAAATGTACACAACTTTTTAAAAGGTCTTACAGTTAGACAATGGGAACCAACAATGTCAGTCACTTATTTGCCATTTTACAGCATGTAAAGTTAGCCATTTTAGTGAACCACATTTTCAATCATAGAACTCATTTATAATAAAACTAGGTGATACAATTTAATAGTTTGCTGTATTAACAAGCCATTTTTCTGCTACGTGCTAACTACATGGCTAAATAGGAGTAAGAAGAAAACCATAAACCTCTTCTTTCTAGCACCTGAATTATGAGAAAGCTTCTATGAAAAAGCACCTGCTCTGCCTGGTATTATTTTTATACCAGCAGAAAGCCTCTTAGGAGAAATGAACCTTAACCTCGCTCTCCTGCT
>NW_010428133.1:21152-26425 GCF_000710305.1 Buceros rhinoceros silvestris | reverse complement strand
CCTCTGAGGAGAAATTAACCTTAACCGCGCTCGCCTGCTGAAAGCTGAATAGGTAATGGCAGGTAACCAGGACGGGAATTAGATCTTACCTAATGAGTTTATTTGTGATGGGCTAAATGTACACCCACTTCCTGAGCCAGAATTTGGACAAGACATTGAGTTTCCACTGTAATTTTGGTGAAACTTCACAAACTTCATGGCTAAATATTCTAAAAGAATGATGTTTTAACTGCAAGAGTCTCCAAACATGATGCATGTCTTCCTCCCCAGCTTCAGTCATGGCAGCTTAAGACAGCAGAGCTACATAAATATTAAAATTAGATACATTACACCGAGTTTTAACACACGCTTGCTACTGGACAACTCATTGACTAGTCTTTCAGAAAAGTAACTGCTCAACTGAATGGGAAGTGTATGAAGACAGCCACAGTAAAGATAAAGCAACAGGCTGGTTTTGATTAGTGCATTACCAGGCACACCTACTAGTAGTTACACAATGTGGGGGTTTTGCTTTAAAAATATTTTCACACATTTTTAAGATACAAAATTTAACCCAGAGTTTTACCTACAATTTAAATAATCAGTTAACGCTCTATTCCCAGTAATTCACAACACAGAAATGATACATCCCTTTCACAGCACAAGCTTTTCAGTAAACCAGAAAGTACATAAGAGTCTCAGTATTTTCAGTAATTCCATTCTACTGTTACTAAACTGCCTCAGAAATCAAGATAAATACTCAACAATATTTATCAAGCATAATCACTCAATTGACCACTGATACACATAAACACAGAAACTTTACCTGCCTTGAAAAGATTGCTCTGGAGGGCAACCATACAAAACCAAAAGACGAGCAATAGTCTCCCGGACTTTTCATACAGTATTTCACTTTCTTTTTGCAGTTTCATGCTTTAGAATTACATGACTTGTGTGGATTTGCAAAGGGGTTTTTTTGTTGGGGAGGGGTTGGGGGGTTTTGAGAGTTTGGGGGTGTTTTGTTTATTTTCTGTTTGTATCGTGGGGTTGGTTGGTTGGTTTGTTTTCAAACTATTTAGAAATACAACTTACTGTGAAAATCTAACAGCACAAAGGACCCTTCTAGAGTTCTGACGCTACCTGGCCAAGGAGCCCATAAGGTACCCATGATGTGTTGTTGCAGTATCTTGTATTCTGGAGTTGACAATTCCATGCTACAACTTAAAAGGGATTTCTAATCACACAAAACTTTGTTCCACAGTTTTTCAGAAAATACGAGACTTTGCTAGATGCACAGAAAGACTCTTCATTCCACACACATTCCTCTCTTGTTTGGGAATTCCATATATTCGTATTTCTAAGGAAACATTGACATTCTAAAGGCTGCAAGTAAGTAATTACCATTTCCTCTCAAAATGCTTTTTGAAACATATTCAACCTTTATGGCAGCTGAAATGTCATTAGAATGCTAAACTGTCAGATGCAATGTCTTAAAGGAGACAAAATCATGTTTTCAGTCAGTAACTGCTTTAAGAATTTAAGACTTGAGAGGGATCACATCACCACAGTAAATATCAGCCTAAATCTTAAGAATACTTAGTCCCTCCTCTTTTTTCTCAAAATCTAGTAAGGCTTATCTTGCTACTACAAACCTTCAAAACTCCAGTGCACATCTCATCATGTCCAGCTTATTCCTACGTCCTCCTGTGACCACACAGCCCACTAATTTCTCCCTTCTCAGCATTACCCTACCTGGTATATTCATAGACAGCAATCATAACCCCTAGCCTTCATTCTGCCATGCTAAACATGGCAAATGTGGAGTCATCTCCTGTAATATACAACCTCTAGGCCTTCTCAGCATCTGTTCCCATTATATTCATAAGACCCTAACTTGATTTTACAAATTGAATGACATGTCTCTCTCTCAGATCTAGAGAATCTCAGTTGTTCTAAACTGAATTAGGTAACTGGAGTAACCACGCATTACGGGAACACACCATCCAATGCTGTCTCCAAGACTGCTTCAGGAGACTCCACCAACATCATCAGAAGGAAGTAACAAAAGACAACTAGACCAACTTAACGAACAGTCCTCCTCATCAGTGTATTTAAGTCCCACCAAAAAAGCTGAAACAAGAACAACTACAAGTTTCTAAAAATACTTTTCATTGGTATTTAACTGTTGCTACTGAAGTGAAAAACATTCTTAACATTTTGGTAGGTGGTTTAAACAGTTACTGTCTGGATCCCAGACTTCTGAAAACAGTTACATAATAGAAAACACCATTTTAACATGGATAATTGTAAGCAAGATTGATATGGCTATAGGCCAGAGTACTGTACAGCTCAACTCCAGAAGGCCAGATCCTTACAAAGGACCTGATACATGAACATTAGGTTTCTATATCAAATATGCTATTTGGAAACCTCACAATGTAAACACCATATGTACTTCAGTTTCCTAAATTTTACCATAAGCCCCACCATGTATAGTTGCCATACCTCTCTCTAGATAGGAAAAAATGGGTGGTAACCACTTTACCCTGACCTCAGTCATGGTCTAGAAAGTAGGTGGTCTCCTCACTGTCCCCTATATGGCATAAATCCAAGTTCTTCTGACAGCTGGTAGCCATGGATCTTTTTCTATGTCTGGAGAAAATTACATAGCTCTTTTTTTACAGTATCAGGATATGCTATAAACCCAGGTTTTATACCAGCTCTGCCACAGGTGTTTCCCTCCTTTCCTCCACCTCCACCTTCATTCTTAAAGCTGGGGGTACAGGTAATACCTACTCTTCCTGTTGAAAATTTTCTGTCACAGAGGAAAGAATAAAAAAATTTCCTAAGCCTGAAAGCTAAAACCAGAAAGCAGGTTCCCTGCTAGGGCTCTCATCAAGTCCTCACTGAAAGGGCCATTCATTCTGTTCCTTTACGAGATGGATGCTTTGTGGGAAAAGCATAACCTAGTCCAGAAAACACAGTTTTGAAAGGACTTTAGATTAAGAAAGTTAATTAAGAGAAATCAGAAGCCATTTAACAAGGAGCGTACTAAATTAATCTCGACAGTACATTTCTTACAATGTAAAAAGTGGGTTTTTATAGGTAAGACTACATCAGTAAGAATATCTGCCCACAGAGCGGACACTGCAATGGAGAATTAGCATTCACTGATTTTGGCCTCCACATATAAAAGAAAAATAGAAACAAGCTTAGAGCCAATACTTGATGGCAGCTTTATTTATAATGAATATAATAATGTGCATACATTTGCTTGTGAACACCTGCATGACATTAAACTTGTTTTTACAGTCACATAGATTGTTCAGGTTCTTACCAAGATAAATGTATTTTGTTTCTTTGCTTCAAAATCCCAGTTAGAAGTTTGTGCGATGCCTTTATCAAGTATATTCAGATTCATATTAGAGTAAGCACAAATCAACTAATATTTTAACGGTGCCATCTGTCTTGTTTTGGGTTTTTATAATCTTCTGCCAATACAGCAGAAGATCAAAATGCAATAAAAACTAAACATGAGGTTTTGCTTACCCTGCCACAAGAAATAATGTTCAAGGTAGCAAAGACAGATCTGCTTGATAATTATGTATTTTCTACTAAACTGTTCCATATGCTTAGAATATTTGGGATTTAGCCAGGAAGAAAAGCAAAAGCACTTCTCATAGTTGAGCAGTTCCTCTCCAAAACATGCATCAAATTCTCTTTGCACAAGGGATTCTTAGGTAAAAAGATTTTATTAACTATTCCTGTTCACTATGTTCACCAGAAAAAACCCGTGCAATTCTGGAAACACGCATTTTAGGTTAACAGTTTAAAAAATGAGAGAAAGATGGGCAGAAATGCTTTGAAATACTCTGCTGACAATTTCACTCTATTGACTTCATAGGCTTTACTAGGCCTTTAGAATTATTAACAACATTTATAAATATATTCCTTTGATAACTGTCATTAATAACAAGACATGTTTATAGAAAAGAATTGGGTGCAGTTGCAACTATTCACCATCTCTGTTTAATCTTTTAATAGAAACTATGTTTTACTCCAATATTTATTATGCAAGACATTTGCTTTGGTTCTAAAATTAATCCATCTAATTAAAGATTAGCTTTGATAAAATATAAGAAACTATTATTAGTTTTAACATGTTAGTGAGAGAAACACATGGAGGACAGACTACGAGATGACACCGAGCTCTCCCCAGGATACAGACAGTGACTGTTACTGAGAAGAACCCCACTTCCTTCCTGCATCCCAGGCATTTGTGAAAGAGGATTCTGAACTCATCAAGACTGTTTCTATTGGTGGTTGTAAAAAATATCATATTCTGATAATTTTTTTTTCCCAAATAAACTGATGCTAGGAATTGTTTTGTAGAAATGAGTACTGACTGATTCTGGGCACAACTTCGTATTATTGCCCTGACCTTACAGTACAAAAGAAGGAACAGCAAACACGGACATTTTTGGCAAAAGCTACACGCACCTCCCTTACTGCTTTCCACATCACCATTTCTGTAACAAAACTGCCAATCATGATTTAAGGAATTAATTTTATCTTTACATTTAATACATCATATAAGTTTATAATACATCATATAAGTTTATAAAAGGAAACAGAAGAATGCGTCTATTTCTCCAACAGAGATGAAAACTTCTTAGAAGAGTTTAATAGGACTTGCATACAAATGAATTTTGGATATAGTTTATTAATTCTGCAGTTCAGTTTCAGGCATCTGCATTCCAAACAGGTATAAAGTTGAATTCTTAGAGCAAAACACAAGTAAGGAGATGGAAACAAATGCAGTGGTTCAAAGAATGGAAGGGTTTGATTCGTGAAGGTAAAACAGCCAAACACCATCCTCGGCTTGCCTTCCCACCTGAGAGCTGACATTACTAGTTCTACAACTTGGGTAGCTTTAGCAGGGGATGTATTTGCCCTTAAGCTATGATAGTTCACAACATGTGGTGTTCAAGTAAAACAAAAACAATAGTGCTTCCTTAATATGGCGAGTAGTAAACTGCTGCAACTCAGCATTCACAGCCACCCAGTTGCAGCCGTTGCTGCAGAGCTCAACTGCTAATGTGAGACACAAAACCAAATAAAGTTTAATAGAACATATTTAGTAACTGCAACCAGCTGCAACCTCCCAATTTTGTAAGTCCCCTTAACATATATTAAATGATATTTGCAAACATGATGGCCAAATACTAAATGTCACTGAATCCAACATTACATTAATCAAAGAGCAGAAAATGAACACTACCATCTTTTCCCTA
>NW_010428133.1:16229-21082 GCF_000710305.1 Buceros rhinoceros silvestris | reverse complement strand
TTCCCTACAAATATTAATATTCCATAAACAGCTCTTAACTCTCTCTGACCCAAACATTCTCAATTAAAACAATTAGACAGTGCAAGGCTGCTGCAAAAGTTAGTGATTTATGTTATCTTACCAGTTTAGGGAACATGAAATGAGCCTGTACTATCTCCACTTTTTCAGTACATATGTGTATCAACTGCTCAGGGAAGAAAAAAAAAAGTTACGCTAAAAGCATAACTTCTGGCTAGTCTCTTGGGCATGTTTAAACATGGAAGTTCCAATGCAAAAGGGAATTAAAAAGTCATACTAGTGGTGATGACCATACTAATCCGTGAGCAGAGGAAGGTACAGACATGTACAAAGCTAAAATAGCAGGTGGGAGACATGGTCTGTTTTGCACAAAGCATATCCAGAACCTCTGACATAGAACTGATTGTATTCCATCTCGTAAAAGACAGACATGGAATTGCCAGGCATTCCTTATTCAGGACAGCCTGGCTTTCTTTCTAGTTATAACGAAGTTTATTGCTATAAACTTTCCTAGCCTACTTCTAGCTTTTGCAACAAAAGAAGTTACTAAAGTAGTGTATCAGATTTGTTTTCCCGCTCTTCATGCATGGAAGGTCATGAAAACTACAGATACTTGCCTCTCTCCTCAAACATAACTGGCATAATTTAAGGGTGAGTTATAAATAAACTAGATGGAGTTCAGTAATGTATTTCTTAAGAAAGGAACTATGGGTGTTTAGTCTAGTGAGTACTGTAGTAATTTACAGCTTTCTGCTTTTATGTACCAAACAGCATTTCCATCCTTAGATCCTAGTGCCAAAAAAATCTACTATTTCATTCCAAACATTTAGCTGTATTACACAAACTATGCATACATAAATATAGAGCTGCCAGGTTTGCAGCATAAATAGAAGTGACAAAATACTTGACATCCAACCTGTTCCCCGCAAGCAACTTACTCTGCAAGCACAACAACAAAATCTGCTACAAACAATTCATCTTGCTCATTAAACTAAAAATCAAATCTAGGTATCACAGCTGATTACAACTTCCATTGTTGCATGGCATCAAAATACATTTTATAAAAGCTGATTTTTTTTTCTTTATTACTTGTATTTCTTAGCTCCATTTACCTTATGGATGTAACTTACTTATACAGAGCCTTTAAGTGGGGGTGACAATTTTTTAATTTAATTTGAGGAACATGCAGTCCACTATCACATTCAGAAAGGAGACATCATTTATTTGCAGAGAAGTACATGGAAAAGGTGATGCTGTAGCAATGTTTATTTGAATTTACTGCATCAGCTAACCATTTACCAGGTTGAGATTAATTTTTGAGTTACTAGAAATTACACAAGTTTCATTTAAGTGTAAAGTGCCTAAGGTTATTATAAACGTCTTGCAAGGAAGAATGTTCAGTTTGTGGCCTTAATATATATCCAAATATACCAGATATCCCATAACATTTCCTACATTGATTTTTTTTATTAAAAAGTAGCATTCAGTGAAATGTTTAAGTGCATTGGTTCCTACTGATTGTAATGATGAAATCATCATCAAACACAGAAAGCTATTAAAATCCAGAACTGATTCCCTAGACATCTCACAGATGCTGTCAAATGAGCTATACCCTCTGTTAAGCGTTAAGTTTCTAATTAAGGGAGATTAAATCCTCCTGTGTCATATCATGGTGGTAACACTGAAAGCTATCATCTTGACTGCGTATCTCCCCAGAGAACCTTCCACATATCTATAGGTCTGAAGTATGCCTGTGAGCATTTAATTATACAATTTGCATTTTAAAAGCCCATTGAATGTAGAGTTCAAATTCTTGATGGTAGGACAGGCCATAATAGCACCTCCTGGTTTCTTTCATCATAGAAGGTGAATAGAAAGGAGAGAAATATGAAGTCAGTAAAAACCTATATAAAGATAGGAATTCCCATCAAGAAAATGTCATGGAGCCCTAGAAGAATGCCTACAGAGTATCCCACAGCTTTGCAGACAGTGCCATCATGAAAACCTGAGTTTCAAAATATCAAAATAGCTGAAATACAGCTGTGTTCTCCCTGCTATAGCTTGCTAAAGAAAAAGAAAAAAAAAGAGAAATTAAGGCAATTCCCCCAAAAGTCTCTTGTACCTTCCATTTAATTTAGCATGGCTCTAATTTGACATTTACCCTAATGCTGCTGCGGATATGGAGCTGCCTAATGCAGCCTAAGATTCTACAGAATACTTGAAATATACCTCATGCACGAAAATATTTATATACAGTGTAAATTCCCATGTTTTATTTTCATCCTGAAAGGAATGTGACCCACTTTACGAAAGAGCAACTGTAAGTTTAGAGGCCTTTATCAAACCAGAAGGGAGACAGATCTTTTCCCTATGATTTCACACAACACAGATAAGATCCCATGAAGTTTCCAGCAGCACATGACTTTGAACTGCACTGAAAGATTCTGTGAAAGCCATCTTTTCTGAGACGGGTTTAAAGCGGAAGTCTTTTCTGAACAGTTATAACCAGCTAATAGCTTATCATTTGAATCTCCCCCCTTCCACCTGACACTGCCTTCCCTCTCATTTACATACAAGTTTCCTGGGAGGGAGAGGCAAAAAAGGAATGTGGCTATATTCCTTCCTAGAACACTGAGGAGCTTAAACTGGGAAAATAAGGTGAAGGACTAAAATGAGAGAGGGAGTCTTAGCTGTCTGACACCAAGTTACTCACTAACAGTCAGGTTAGACCTCAGTTAGAGGAAGGCACAATAAGACATCAGATAATCTGTCCCCACTCTTACAGTTCACATAGTGTCTCTCTCCATTAAAAGACAGAATGGAAGTTATCTATAAAATGTAATAGCCCTCCAAAAGCCATGTCTGTATATAGATGCAGCAACTTGTTTGAGCCATACTGTTCCAGAGGTGAGACGTATTTCACAGCAAGAACTGCTCCTCAGCACTGCTACTTGAAATGGAAATGTAAGTAAACGGTAGCATCAGAAACATATCTCCTTTGCACTAGACAAACACAGACTGGAATGGGTGTTGCAGGTGACAAAAAATGACAGCAAAGTCATGTGAAGTTGGGAGGCATGAAAGAGAAACTCTTGCTAAAGTTCCCGCTCAAGCACAGCCATGTTTCCCCATTTTGTGCAAGTTTTTTTGTCTCATTCTTCTGTTTTAGTCTAATACAGATGGATTTAAATCCTGCAACATAAAAGCTTACAAGATTCCTCGCACACAACAGGTAGAGCCTGATAGATAATTTTTAAAAGTTTGCCTTCTCAGGTAATTCTTCTTCTATCTCTAGTATCTCTAAGTTAGAAGAGGCGGTGTAAGATTCACCTCATTTTTTACATTATTGTGAATACAAGTCTTTGCTTGAATTACTTTTACCTATATAGCTTATAACAGTTATTACAATATTCCACCATTCCATCTTTTTCCAGGCTTCCTATTGCTTAATGTAAAGTGTTCTTCTTTGTTAGTCTAACCATGCTTTTAAACTCCTCATTTGTATTTTATAGCTTTCCCTCTCTTTTACCAGGTGTCTGTCTTATTTGAGTCTCTGACCAAGCATCCTAATGATCTGGTAAAAGTATCCTCTGCTTTTATCCAGCATTGGCTACCATTCAATTAATTTTTTTTAAAGTCTATATTTTACTGGAAAAATATTTGCTGAAGAGGTCAAAAATACAACTGATCCATTTCATGCATTCATCACTTCTTGAAATTTTGCCCCAACTTTTGCTTCTGAACATACCCTAAATCATATTTTATGAACAAGCAGCTCAGACCCATTTAGCGAAGAGTGATCTGCTTGCGCACACAGGCCCACTTTCACAAGTATTTTTCTTCCATTAAAATCAAGGCCTTTTATTGTTTACAAAAGTTAACCTTTACTCGGCCTGTACAGCAAAACAAGTTTGAGGGCTTTTTAAGTCCATTCCCACTACTGCGAGCACTTTCAATTAAGCAAGCAGAAGTTGTCTGAGAAGGAAACCACCTTGCACAATGTAGTGCTCAGAAGTCCAGGCAATTAACCACTTTTGAGAAACATTTTCTCAGTCGGTTTTTCTTTCTGTATCACCAATGCAAAAATGGTAAAACAGCAACAGAAACACCAGAACTTATCATGAACTGTAACTGCCTAGTAGCCTTTTCTTCTGATATGGTTTGAGAGAAGCAAATGTCTGTTTTGCTGTTGAATTCTGAAGTGAGTTAAATATCTAAGTGCTGGTTTTAAAATGTTTTCAAAACATATAAATGCTAATATACAAAGGAGCTAAATGCAATTGGAAAGCCTGTTGACAGTGGTCTGCTAAACTTTTCCTAATTCAGCTCAAATACACAAATCTCATAACATCAGCAGCTTATCCTCAAAGATTTCTTGACTGTTGAAGCACCAGAAATGTCACAAGTTTCAAAAAAGAAAAAAATTCTAGTGCTAGACCAACGAAAATATAAAACTAGCGTGAGCATCAGCAGTTTGATGCCTGAGCTTTTACTGTCTTCTCTTCCTACTCTAACAAATCTACAAATTGTTGGCTAAAACCTGTTCTTGAACTCAAAGCTGTTACTATCTAAAACACGTACTGCTACCAAACAATAAAGTTGTATTAGCAACTACAGAAAAATTATGACCAAAAGTAATTGATTCGATTTTCAGTACCTTGCATAACATTCTAGTAATTCATGTGAGACATCAGTAGAGGGATAGTTTATCAAGTTAGTTAAATGGCAGATGCTGTTAATCAACTCTACTGTCTTACAGAAAAATGCCTGCTGTGTGAAGAGCGCAAAACGCTTTGCAAAACATTAGTTGCAGACTAATTGATGTCTTTTCCCTA
>NW_010428133.1:14015-16127 GCF_000710305.1 Buceros rhinoceros silvestris | reverse complement strand
TCCCTACAATATCACACCCATAGGAAGTCAGTCTTTCTTTAAAACATTAACAGTAGCTATGTCATTCTTAAACATGGCTGAAGATATGACATTAAAGAAACACTCTTACTGGTTTTAAGGGCTCTTTATGGAATGAAGACATTAGATTTTACTTGATTTACCTAACATATACACTATACAGGTATAAAAACCTGTTTTAAAACACTCACATAACCCAATAACTTGAAGTTTAACTAGATCACGAGAGACTTTCCTCAATTTTCATAGCACTTTCTTTTGACACATTCCCAAAACGCACCTCAGCAAGCTCTGAACTGTTTGGTGAAGCAGACTGGTGTTTCTCTTATGACCATTAAAAGATTAAAATAAATAAAAAGAAATTTAAAAAAAGTATCCTGTTAAAAATCTGAGTAACTGTTACACACCACCAAATTGCTCACAACATGGATTAAAGCCAGCTCAAGTTCTGCTACACAGGACAGCTGAACTCAGGTTTTTTGGTATGTTCTTATCCTTTTAAATGTTGCTTTTTAAAGAAAGAGTAACAGCTTTATTAAGTGTGGAATGTAAAATGTTTATGCAGTAGTCTCCCTTAAATGAGGGACATACCTTCACCTGCCACAAAGTGGTACTCAACACACTGCTGTGTTTTCTTAAGTAGAAGGAAAAACCAACAACCTAGTTGTGTATATTTTTTTCTTAAGTGACTGAGTGATGCTGAACTTAGTTTGCAGCATGCTAATTAATCACTCCAGAAACACCATACTAAGTCAACACGTGCCTACTTCCAAAAATGAAAGTTCAGTCATCACATTTGGAAGACTCAAGTCTTTGCTCACGCAAATGCTTCCACTACCTAAAGCAGATGTTCCCAAACTGTGCTATGCAAGCCACTTCAAACTTTGTGTGTGGTAGGCATTACGAGCCACCGTCCCTGAGCTAGGTCTGGAGGCAGGGGAGCAGAGGAAGGAGGGAAGCAAGAAAGAAGACAAAAACAAGCAAAACCAGAAAACAATAAGAAGCTGTCAGAAGCTGTCGCAACCAGGTGAGGTTTTTGAGGTGAGGGACAAAGAGTCAAAAAAGAATGTGAAGTGATTTACTTCCTTGTGGAATGAGATGTGTGGGAACTAGAGCCTTCCTTGAGCTCTCAGATTATAGCTCTCAGTATTACACCTCTCAGATAAGATTCAAAGCATCTCATTCAAAAATGTGAAAATGAATTCAGTCAGGTTCGTCAGATGCAATTCACCCATAGTCTAGAGATGAGTAAGACTAGTATTCTCACAGTGTAAAAGCTGAGAAAGAACTTCTTCACTTAACTAGTGAAGCAGTCATTTCAGAGTATTACATCCATGTTACAAGAAGCACTGAGGGATTCAGGGTAGCTAATGCTCCTAACACCGAAGGTAAGTAATTGCAAGTGTTTCAGCAGAGGGCCCACAGCCAGCTAATACAGCTTCCCAGATACACAGGCTGTTCCATTCCCAAAAACTTTTCCAGCCACAGGGCTCAAACTCTTCCTGGAGGAGAGCACAAGTCTTGCATTCTACCTTCAAATACTGATCGGGTGCATGAAGAGGGGCAACTTTTTTCTTCCACATTGTTAGTTAGAACTCATTAGCGTTTATGCCACCTGATTAGCATACTGACCAGGAATTCATATTTGCTATGCTATCCTTCTGAAGGATCAGCTAAAAACACAAAATTACAGATCTTAGGCTCCAACTGCCTAAAAAGTTTCCCATTAAATAGGTCAAGGGAGCACATTAGCAAAAGGCTTCACTATAGGTGTGCTGTATGACACCAGATGCATTTCAATATTCTTTAACAAGATCAAATCAACAGCCTGGTCTCTGGTAAGATACTACATATGGCACTATGAAGAGCATGATGGCATCAAAGCAAAATTAAGAGCAGTTGTGAGGACAAGAAGGAAAGACTGTGATTGTTTGTTTTAGGCACATCTCTTACCATTGTCTGACAGAAGTACACCAAACATCAAATGGCATAAGCAAAAGGAGACTAGGGCTACCCTTTTCTTCCAAACATGCAAAATATTTATGTGGCATGTAGCAAAAAAAAAAAAAAAAAAAAAAAAAAAAAAAAAAAAAA
>NW_010428133.1:0-14005 GCF_000710305.1 Buceros rhinoceros silvestris | reverse complement strand
AAAATAAAAAAATTTTTTTGGGACTTGAAAAAAAAAAAAAAAAAAAAAAAAAAAAAAAAAATCAATAAAGGAAAGACATTATCCTTCAGTTTGTTAACTGTGATATAGAATTAATTCAGTAACTCTAACTTTCGATACAGAGAATACTTCAGTACAAAAAGCTAGTGTCTCATGCTGGCCCACAGGAATTGTACTGTTGAAGACGTGACAATGGAGTCTGATGGGGTAGTCAGAACATTTGAACAGCCAGGCCGTGGACTCACTCCAGTAAATTCCTGCTTTATGCAATCAGTTAGAATTTATCTTGAGGGGCCAAGTACGTACATCTTTCAGCTTTTTAGATGTTATATGATGCCATGCATAAAGTGTGCAGTACTGAGCAATTCAAAAGGCACATGGGTTGAATTTCAAAAGGCAATTATTCAGTAGGAAAAAATGAGCATCGCTTTGTTCAATTAAAAACAGAGTTTAGCATGCATCACTTAGGGCGACTAATTCATATTTGTATGTCCCCTTTAATGTTCTCAGCTAGCAAACAGCAAATCCACGTTTTCATAAGGCAGTTTCAGATTACTCTAGTTCTTACAGTTTACTTCATTTCAGTTTCTAGAATAACTATGGCAAGTTTTATCATTAACACACAGCTTGGTCCATCACTGCACAGAGGTGCAGGAACTCCCAGAAGGCTTCTCCTAGGAAACATGCATCAATACGACATCTAAAATTCTGAAGAGCACTTTTGAAATTGGTTATTTCTTTAATATTTTTCAGATTCTCTTAAAAAGAAATTACAAATTAATGCATTACAACCCTTGAGCTCTGGTAACCAGAGATAGCTTCAAGCTATGTAGCTAGATTTCCAAAACTATTCACAAAGCAATTATTCTTTAAGTGGTTAGTGTTCTATCAAAGCATTTATGGAGCAGAAACTCTTCTAACAGAGCTAAAGTTTTTGTTTACTCAAGAAAAATAAACAGTGTTACAACCGGCTAGAACTGTAAACATCTACAGAGCTCAATCATACAAGCAGGTCTGATTTCCTTATCAGAATAGAGATAAAGTCAAACAGGAAAAGCTAGGGCATTTCTCCTATCAACAAGCACACAGGAGGGAAACTGCTGAGTCATTAAGGCACACATACAGCATTAAAAGCTATTCCAGTATGAATAGATTATTTGTACACATTTTTAAAGTATATTCATACTGAAGTCTTAAATTACCAGGATATATTTTTAAGGTCATAGTCAAGCTATATTTGTACTATATTTGTACAAACTCAAATGGATGAATCAGGAAGCCCATGGAATCCAGATGTTGAAAGCCTGGTGCTAGCCCTACTCATACTTCTCTACTCAAACTGTCTTTGACGAGGGATGAACAGTTACTGCGGTTTGTATAACAAAACCAAAAAGCTCCAATCTCATTATCTTTAGGTGCTACAGTACAGTAATAAAAACATTAACAACGATTGCAAGATTTGGTATACACAGTGTTAGAAGCAGTGGTACTTCCTGGGACCAGGCTTTTTATCTTGCTACTCATTCTGGATTTGAATGTCATGCTAACCCTAACACTGTCAATCTCCGGAACGCTTATATGGTTAGCATGGGATAAATTGTATTTTAGGCTCTTGCACATGAGAGAATATTCACTGCAACAGCTATCCAGAGCAAAGCCCAGAACAGTATGCTTAAAACTAATCTCTATTAACAAGGGCTATAGAGAAAAGATAAATGCTCTCCATACTGGGACAGGTTTTCAAGAAATTTTGTGAAAGCTTTATGGAACATAAGAGGCTCCTACATTGACTTTTCCATATGCCTTTGATTAAATAATACAGGGCAGAGAAGAAGAGATAATCTTTTCTTTTTCTTCCTTGCAAAGGGAGATCTAACAATCATTAATCACTGAAATACTACAATGCAACAGGAAAAGAAAATCCAAAGAATACATTAACTATCAGTATTTGTAGCTGTTTTCTCCTCTTCATCCTAAAATATATTAACATATTAAGCTCTTATTTTGTGATATGAACAGAATTTTCAATTTTAGATGTTCAGTTAGGGGTATATTAAATGTGAATTTTATCAATCCATAGGGGTATAGGGCTGTCTGGCTGCATGATGCGCCTAGTGACACAGCACTCCTAAAAATAAAATGTTTCTGAGCAAGCTAAGATGAGCATGTAACAATGAAAACATACATATTTGGGGATTTAAGTGATGTCATAGCTATGGCTCTAATCATTATTTTTGAGGATCAGAATTTAGGACTTTAAAGCCTAAATCCCTACTTACGTTCTGTTACATAAAATACAGGCTAAAATAGCCTGTACCAGACAGCCACAAATGCTCAGCATGAATCTCAGGAGACTGGGGGCAGGGGGAGGGGGGAAAGACAAGTACAGCAGTGCAGAAGGGATTAGGAAGCAACTTGAATAGTACGACAGTTTGACACTGAAATAACCATAGTTACTGACTCCACAAGGGAGTCCACAAGCGAGTGGAGTATCTCCTTCTCTGGAGATAGTCAAAACCCACCTGGACACACACTTGTGCAATCTGATCTAGGTGAACCCGCTTTAGCAGGGGGTTGGACTAGATCATCTCCAGAGGTCCCTTCCAACCCTTACCGTTCTGTGATTCTGTGATACAATTTCAAGGTTCGCATTTTGTAATAATTTTGGATTGGGGCTAGTGGGGAAGACAGTACAAAAGGAAACATAGTTGATTTGTTTGGGGGTTTGGGTTTTTTTCCACAAATACTTTTTTCCTCCAACTCTCAGATAAGATACAAAGCATCTCATGCAAAAACGTGAGAATGAATTCACATGTATGGTAGAAATACCAAATACAGAAAAGCTAATTACATGAAGAATGATGTAAAGTTCAAGGCTGGAAAACAAGCCAATTTAAATGTGAATAATATTTCAAGAGGATAATACACCTGCTAGAAGAATCACCAAGAGATGTGGTGGATTCTCCATTTAACTTCACATCAGTATAGGATGGTGTTCTACAAAACTCACCAATAATCTCTCTCAACCTACGGGGTGTTTTCTACTACTATAGGGAGTATAAAAATGGCTCAAGACAGAGTCCTAAATCAAATGAGACTAGCCAAGCCCACCAGAAGCTGCTGGCAACATTTAATTCCTACATAGCATCAACATAAACACTTGAAAGCAGTAAATGCAGCCTAACTCCACTGTTCTAGCCTGGAGGGCTTTAACTTTTCCTGACACAGGAGTCAGGAGTGTCTATGTATACAGCAGGAGGAGAAGGGGGGAAAGAGGGTAACCTGAAAGGGAAGTCACAGTTTAACAAAATACATGAGGAAAGCCACATTAAACAAACAAGGCAGGTAAATACAGTAACACTCTGAAACACAAACAAGTCAGGCCACATCTGCTGCATTATCCCGGCCTTAATTAGCTCACTTTTAATTAATTCCTTTGTACTTTCAGGTTTCTGTTTCAGACCACCACCTAACACTTGGCCAAAAGGCTATCAATGTCCACTAGACAGTATATTCGTTATAGCCCTTCTCAATGTGACAGAATAAATACCGTCTGCCACTTTGTCTGTTTTTCCCACCTGTACGTCTTATCTTAAGCTATACTCTCCAGAGCAGGAACCACATGCAGTCTGCTCTCTCCAAAACACAGTATGATAGAAGAGCAGGCATCACAGGAAAAGTACATTATATCAAAGAATATATTTTATGTGATGACAATGGGTGCACTGCAAATGTAAGCTACGTTACGCCAAGAAATGTGTGTTAATGATACTACAAAGTAAAATTAGGCAATGCAAACTTACTGGAAAAAAATCATCATTATTTTGTTATTGCTGTGCTTGCCAGAATCACTTGCATACAACATAAGAAACCAATTCTGAACTAATTTTGAGCAGAAACTTTCTTCTGTAATTGAAGAATACTGTCCAATAAGCAAGAGAGGAAAAACCACATACTTTAAACCACAGGAATTCTTAGTGAATGGATGAAAGGATAATTAATAAGCAACATGTCAAATTGTTTCTAATGTATCAATACACACACAGCACAGCTACTTCATTTCAGATTCTACAATGTAATTCTCAGTATACCTTTAATTAATTACTTAATTCTGTAATTCTCAGTATGCTTTTAAAAAGAAAAATCATGCCCCTAACATTAAAAAAGTGATCATACAAACTCTACTTTTATCCCTTTGATCCAACTGCTTCTCCAAAACCCCAAGGATTATTATAAATGTTCTTCCTTACTGCCGTAAAGTAATTAAATGATTAATTCATCATATAAGGACCGAAGCTAGAGGCAAAAGGGCTTTTTCCTTTAGTTTGCATGGGGAATACAGGCTATGCCTAAATAATCATCCAGTTGTGCTCCAGATGCGGAATTCACTCTACCCTGCACCCACACAAAGAGCTCTTGTCCCATATTCCACTTTATACTTTTCACTGCTGAACGCACACAGGCATGGGCACTTAGCATCAAAATGGAGTGAAATAATACCAGGACAACATATGAAGTCTTTCTGTACTGACTATCAGCAGACACCTGCCTGATTCATCCTAGTCTCTTATGAATTAAAAGCTTGCCTTAAGCCACTTCTAGAAAGTATCTTACATGCACAAAATTAATACTCTAGTGGTGATTTAAGCTAACCTGCTTGATTATGAGGATTGCTAATCCACTTCAGTACAGGCAGGTAGCACAGCACAGCTGAGAAGCAATACCACCTTAAACCCCTTCTTAGCTTTGACTCACCACACAAGAACTTTGACTTTATACAGAAACAGTCTTGAGACACATTATTTCAAGCTACTATTGACACTTTCTTCTTGACTACAAAGTCAAATTGGTACGTGTAATAGTATGCCAGAGTGCCTGACATGGGGATACAGAAAGCCTTCTGACACCATCTGGACTTGAGACTAACCTGACCACACTGAATTAGTGTATCTAAAGGGTTGTGATATAGAAGGATCACTTCCGGAAGAAGCACAGTAACTTCACTAACAAACTACAACAATCAAAAGCAACTATTTAACAGAATACAATCACCAACAGAAGAAAGCAAAATGTTCTGAGGTCGTGGAAGAGGGGAAAAAAATGTAAAGCTATTTCTTACAATCTGACATACGGTAAGCAAGCAGAAATCTAGCATGTTTCAGATGCCACTATGGAAAAACTCATCTGTCATTAGCTCTGGAGACAATTCTGTACCATCTTAATGACTGGGGGTAGGGGAAGACATTCTTTTGTTTGTCTTGTTTTGGTTTTTATATATATGCTTAGCTTTTAAAGTAACAACAAAAAACCTTGTAGACATCTAAGTGAGGTACATATATTCAAACTGATGTAACTTCTTGAGATGTCTTTCATCAAACAGGTTGGGGTTTTTTTTGATCCCAGACTTCCACCTTCGGAAAACAGACATTCACTCTGGATTATTTAAACTTGGAAAAATGCAAGTGTTTTCTTTGAAAAAATATCTATTGTTACAGCAAAACCTTGGGTTTCCTTTCAAGCAAGATCATATGATTACACGTTTATATTTTACTTTCCGCAGGAATTTACACACCCCCCATTTGCATCCTGTTATTCATTTAGCGTTTCCCTTTACTTCAGCATGCTGTGTTAATAAAGTGGACCTTTTGGCTCAGTCTAGGCACTTGAGGTGACAATCAGCACTCACTCTTGCCTTTGTCAGATTTATTCTATAGTGCTTTCTGCACATATTTAACTACCCCAAAGATGCCTTCAAAAAGCAGTTCTATGAGAAGCACTGCATAGACAGATGGTAAAACTCTAAACTAAGTGTTTTTGGGGTGTTTTTGTTAATTCTGTATGTCAAAGCAGTAGTTTCTCTTTCCAAGCTCCCTGCTTTATTGCAGCAATGAAAAGGATCAGACTATTTCTGCCTTTGAGATGTCATCACATCTCACCCTGCAGAATAGCTCAGATAGCGAAGGAGAAGAGTAGGATTCCTTGACCAGCTCTGTGATGATGTAAAAGAACACATTTCTGGTCTGACTACTAGTCTGAGTGCTGCTGTATTACCCTTGCCAGGGCTGGGATCAGTGAAAACCTGCCTACACAACTGAAGAACCTTAGCTGTCATCTTAACGCCTCATGCTCTGCATTAATCAGGGCTTGAACATCGGAAAGACTTTGCCTCCATTTCTTTACAATTATAAGAAGGGGCACTAGCAATTACGTTATATCAAAATAAAGTCCCTTTGATGAATCATTAAACAAAACACAGAACTGATGGGAACTCATAGGACCTGTTTTGAACAGTAATAGCTTTATGAACACAATTTTCAGAGGGGGGAAAAAAAGAAACCTCTTAAGTACCTCTGAAAGCCTAAGGAAAAGGACTGGAAGATGCTCAAGAGCAGTATTACTTCCAAATGCAAAGCTTTGAAAGACTGGTGATTTAAGCAAAATATAAGTAGTTACATTTGGTTTTCAAGAAACCGGAAAACTTACTTTAGACAGCTACATTGTATATACTCGTTCGTGGACGTTTTAATGGATGTTCCTTTAAAATACAGATAAATTTAACAGTTTTAAGTACTTAAAAACCTGAAATCAACATACTGTATGAAGAGAATTTTACAAGCAGTCCAAACATAAATAACTTCTCAACACTTACCGTCAAAAAAACTTTTGGCTCTCAGGTAACTGACACTAAGCCTAAGCACAGACAGCTTATCCAATTTGGCGATAACATCTTGGGGGAAAGGCAGAAGGCTAGCCAAGCGGTCCAGCTCCGCATTCAAGCGATCTCTGTGTCTCTTGGATGGATTTGACTTGACTCCTTCAGCTGGGGATGGCTTTACTCTGTGACAAAAAAACAAACACAATATAAATCTAAGTCCCTTCTCAAAATGAAGGTAAATGTTTGCCAAACCTAACGTTACGAATTGTCTTCTAAACTTGAACAAGCAAAACGTTTTTCCCAAGCGACTTCTGCTTCCCATCGAGAAGCACACAAACAAAAAATCCGAGATGGTTTAACCTCCCTTCCAACACCTGCACTGTTAAATGAAGCGGTTAGAACTACAACGGCTATTTCAACGCGTAATGAACATTTGAGGCCTTTGAGATTCAATGTTTTTTATAAAAAGCTTCCTACACTTTCACTCAAATTCACCTGAATTCTTCCAAATGTACATATTACATATCTGTAATTAACTTTTAGTAATATTTGTGTACAAATTCATTTGACAGTACATTTTTTCAATTATAATTTTTCGCAGGCATCTTTAATTTTTATCGATGTTTGGAAGAGACTATTTTCAATTTAGTACAACAAACGTTTTAGTAACTTGCTAAGACAATTAGGCATCCAAAACTGCACAAGAAAACAAGAGATACAGCTCAGTCAGCAGGTAAAATCTTTACAGTAAACACTACTGAGCTCATCCCTTAAGTCACCTCTCAGCTGATGGCGTTTCGTTTGAGTATGGCATGACGAAGGCATGCCTTTGAACATTATGAACTACAATTTAAAAATCTTTTTGTTACAAATTACATAATGAAGTTTTTATAAACTTGCTATTTCCCATTCATGTCCACCCTGAGCTGCAATTCCTTATACTGGGACACTCACACCTTCCCACATACACAGAAGTGTAGGAACAGGTTTAAACCCCTACTGATTTGAACTATAATTAGCCATTACAAGCCAATGCTGAAACCAAATAATTTATCTGCACAAGCTACAGTAAATTTTATTATACGTATTAAACAGTTTTTCAATTAAAGTTTGATTAATTCTCATTCTTCCAGTACTGCAGTTCTACCTGAGACCTGAAGCAGTTATCAGTTTGTGCTGCTCTCCTAGGAATGTTGGTTCTGCAAGATAAATCACTCATGATCACTGAGCATAAAGACTTTCAGCAGTTCTCCTCTTCAGTATTCTATTTAGTCTGCTTCCAAGATTTATCCTTCTATGAATTTTACAATGAGAAAAGTTGCAAAAGCTCCAATAATTATTTTTGCCACTGATGAAAGTAAACTGTACTGAAAAATAATTTCATCTTGTATTTCTAGTCAAATAATTAGAGTCAATGTTCCTATTTTTAGCTAGTTTTTACTTTATGTTTCAATTACACTTCTAGTTAGTTTAAATTCAAGCCCTTCTTTTTATAGGCACTATTTATTCAAGTGTCACTTGTCAAAAACTTACATTAAGTTTGGTTGCCTGTTCCCTAGCACTACAGCAGCCCTTCTGCACATTAAAAGAGGCACACTCCTTTTGTGGAGCCTGGAAACTTGAAGATGCCATAATACAAACTGTTGTTAACAGACAGAAATATAATGTATCAGCAACAACTACTTACTCCCCAGATAGATAGTTAAGCTTGCTGCAGGGTAAAGATTGTCTAGAAGAAGGTTTTTGTAGAGCTTTATCCTAAAATCACTGGAAAAGTGGGGAAAACAGGTGAACAAAGAAATACAAAAATTCTCTCTCTTGGGAAAAAAAACATAGTTTCATCATCAACTGCAATGGATGACAAACTAAATATTTGGTTAGATGTGTGCTTCAGTCACAAGCCCTGACTGGAATCTGCAGCTCACTATATTCCTAAGTGAATATTAATATAATTTAGTAAAGCTTTCTTCACATTCTCTTATTCTGGCAGAATATTTACTTGTACAAGCCATACGATTACGATAATTTAAATATAACCCTAACAAAATAAAGTTCAAAATCACCAAACATTACCAGTAACATTAGACGTTACTTCATAAATATTTTTATTTATTAAACTGCCATAAATATAGACAGAGTAATAAATTCTGTCTATAAAAAACTTTAAGTAATGACAGTTGTATAACAATCAGTGAACAGCTCACTACTCTCAAATCAAACAGGTCATCTTCTGAAATGTGGAGGTCCTCACAGAAATGACTCAAAATGCACAATCTTTTCCACATAAATCAGCACTAAAGACAGACATTTCCATTTTCACAAGTCCTCCACTTTGCTTAAAATTTGTTTAAGCAATTAGTTGAAACTAAATGCAACTGTTCAGTTGTTATATCTAATTGCTTTTGCTTTACTTTCCAATGGTTTCTCCTTCTTCTAACTAGTTCAAAGCATAAGAATTTTCTAAATGTAGTACACAACACTTCTGAATATTAAGTTACTGGTATTTGGTGCATAAATTTTACCATCCAAATCAAACACTGATTTTCCCTAATTTTCCTCTTTGTCACCCACTTTAAATCTATTATATAAAAATGGATCCTTCGGTGACAAAGGGAATAAGGGCGGAAATGCCAGGTGCATAAGTAGCAAGCTAAACCATCTTCCATCCACTTATGTAAACCCTTGATGCTAAAGAGAGCCCTCGCTGTGTTGCAGAAAACTATCTTCAAGGAAAATTACACACTATGTCAAGATTAAATCCATACATGTGTTTTAGGTAAAAGGGGGGGAAAAAAAAGAGTAAAAGAGGGAATGGATTTTAAGCTGATCTTTCAGTTCTTGATCTTTCGGCTTTCACAGGAAATTTGAATTCACTGATCAAAGGCCAGAGGTCTCTGTTTGCTCAGTGCCTCTCAACTGAGCGACAATCTTTATCCAGCAGCTGCAAGACAAGCAAGCACTCTTAATTCTTGTTTTAGTAGTTCTAAATAATCTGTCACCATATCATTAGACGACTAGTATTTTCACAGGTTTGCTACAGACTATTTACTTAATCAGACATTTTCATTACACATGTTTACTATGTGCGCCATCGCAGACATTAACCACACAGAATTACTAAAAAGAGCACAAGTACCCGAGTCTTAATTATTATCAAAAGGCCAAAACAAGTTTCAATATTTACATGCTAATTTGTATAAGGGAAATTGAAGCAGTTCCTTGAGAAAATGAAAAGAAAGCACAAATTTATTTTGTTCGTGACAACAAAAACTTTAAGAAGGAAAAAATCAAACATCCAAAAATCAAACTGAAAAGCATGATACCTTATTAACAAGACTGAAGTGTGAAATGAGGTCAGGAAATAAAAGAATGTGCAAGAAGAGCACTAAAGATACAGCAACATGTTAGAAAAAACTAATTCTGTTTAAAAAATTATTAGCAGTTCATCAGAACTGTTTTATTGCTTAGAGGAAAAGGATGTTAGGAAGAACATACATGTCACTTAGCTAATGGATTTAATCTTTTCAGCTACATATATTTTTCATCTCATTTAATAGTACATGCAATAACACATTATTCTTATGTATATTATTTAATTCAATCTAGGTCAAGTATAAGAAATGCATCAGTTACCACTAAGCAAGTATTACAATAGGTGACATCCTCCAAAACTCTCTATTTACTTTACCATCTGAAAAGTACTTTTAAGCATTTACTTTTTTATTCCGCACACCGAATTTACGACAACTGAAAATTCAGCTGACAATTCATTCAGAAGCAACAGATACAACACAGACTATCAACCTCTTTGATCAAAAGTTGTTGTTAACCTATCTTGAACGGGCAAGAGACCCCTTCCAATGGTTCCTCAAGCAGGCAAGGAAAGCAGCAAAGATTTAGGCAACTGAAGGGATAATAAAGTTGCTTTTACTAAGAAACCTCTATCAGCAGCATGCTACAAGTCTGATGCTGGGCAACAGTTTGTCCTCCAGTAGCAAACACAGTTTTAGTTTGTTCAGGTTGGTTTTGCATATGAAGCACTATGCCAAAACCAGAACACCAACCAAGAATGAAAGTTTCACACTCAGTTTTAACACATTTAGTTACTGTTTAAGATGACAAGCCAAGGCTATTTAGAAAGAAAGGGGGAAAGCGTGTTCCTGTCTACTGACCATGTTATCTACATTTGTCCATCTCCATTTGCTGCAGATTCTCTTTTGAAAAAGTATAATTTTGCAAGAAGCGTCGACCAAAACCAAACAAAACAAAAAAACCCACAAACCTTAAAAACAATGAATAGTAGCAGTACATGTAACATACAAGTACCCCAAGATGGGCAAGGTTATCATTTACACAGAGTAAGTTTTTTCTACATATGATAACAGCTTTATTGCCACCACTTCAAATAAGAGATTCAAACTGCTGCTGGTAGTAGATACTATTTTACACAAAGGAATCTTTTAATGATTATTTCTCTTTTCTGGTGAGCTGCCATCTTGTTCCGGCACTTCTTGTTTGCTTGCCTTTATTTTTTTATAAATTAATTAAAATTGTTTATAATAATCAAAATATCCCTGAAGTGCTTTCCGAAATTACTGTGTCTACTCATAATTAACCAGTCAAACATTTTTCTCTGGAGTTCTTAATATCATAAATATATTTAAGAGAGCACAGAACAAAACCATATCCTAATTTCTTATTTAGTCTGCTAAAGAAATATGCCATTATGCTTTTTGTGCCTGCATAGTATGAAACATTTAGACCTTCCCATTCCGTTCCTTGTCTATTCCATTTATTCAGTTATGCAAAAATTCCTATCCAAACACTGAAAAAAAGTCAAATCAGAGCTAGTATGCAGAAAGATATAAAAACTACAAGGTTGAGCTACATTTCTATAATATCCTTCCTCTAATGTTAGAATCAATCTACCATAAACAGCACTTCCATAGAATTTGCATTTTATCCTTCTTCCTATAACACTATTATAGTAATTCAGCAGTTCAGTTAATAATCATTAGAGAAAAGGAATTCAAGACTTGAAAAACAGAAAGAAGAACTAAAAGCTGGGGACATCCATTGCTGTCCAAGATTCAGTGGGGAGTGAAACACCCCACAGACATGCTGCCACCAGGAGGACTTGCAGTGTTCAAATATTAAACGGGCTCTAAGATTTAAGAAAGTGATTTCTGTAGCATTTTACATGAAATTGGAGTGCAGATCTTTTTCAGATGACAAGATAACAAGATGAACTGGCCTGCTAAGTTTCACAATGATTGCTTTTCCTTTTCAGCTGCGATACTGTAATTTCCTACTGAATCAAAAAAGCACATTTCAACTCTTGGCACTCTCAGGCAATATCCCAAGATTTCCTCTGAAGTTCAGTTCTTTATGTCGCATGTCATAGAAGCAGGGAGTTGTAGGGGAGAAGTTTCTTAAACTGGTTTTGAATTATCATCATGGTTTTAATGAGTTATCTGTACTTGAAGCATGAAGTATTTCTTGTACTTAATTTTTTTCCATGGCAACTATGGCATTATACGAATAGTTTCTACCACTTTTATAAACTAGCTGCCTGTTGCCACAGGTTATCAATTATCATGCTCCATTCCGAGCTATATGTATGGCAAACAAAACATTAAAAGAACAATCTACAGAAACAATTTCTTCTATATCTCTTTTATGAAAGATACTAGTCCCTCTCTCCTCCTGTGAATTCTGCTGGGGGGAGGAAATATCAGCTTCAAATAGATTAAAGTCATGGTAGCATCAAACCCTTATTATCCAGCAGCAAGTAAATCTTCCCTCCCTCCCCCAGTCTGTTACAAAAGCCTACTGCCCCTCTCAATTTTTTTTCCTTTGGCCTAAAAGCATGGTCTGTAATTAGCTATGTGAGAAATCAGAGCTCTCTGAACCACTAGCAGTGGCTCTGTAAGGTTGGTCTAACAGAGGAAGCAACCAAAGAGCATAGCTATTTTGAGAAGAAAAAAACCGCATGTTACATGCAAGATAAATTTGTCTTCCACAAAAATAATTTCTAGTAACATAAGCAAGGTGGGTTAATAATCAGCCTCCACTTGAATTTCTGAGTTAGAAAGCTATTTTAATTAGAATACTTCTATTTTAAGGAGAAACACTTACTTTGGTCTTAAAGGGCAAAGTTCCTCAATAGATAAATGGTTCCCTTTAGTAATAAAAAAAGGGCTTCAAGTTCAACTAATCAGAGCAGCTTGTCCAACTTACATACAGAGGAGATATATGGAAGAGGATTACTTACGTACACACCACAGTAATGAGGAAGAGAAGGTTTCACATCATCTAACAAAGCCTAACCAGAATTTAATAGTAAGCCAGACACTGAGTGATCTTACCAGCAAGGCAGAACTCCTCGCCCTTTCACAGTTAGAGCTTAAGAATTATTTGCCTTTAGCTACTAATAGTCTATAAATATCACTGATACATTCTTGTTCCTTCACAAAAAACCCACTCATTTCATCCTTAAAATCCAGATTTACAGCATGAATTTAATTAGTTACCTCCACAATTTTTATTTGGAAACGAATGGTAAAAAAAGTAAACACTGCTGTTTTCACAATGAATCTACCTTCTAGCAAGAGAATTTTTTAAAAAATTCATTTTTAGACTTCCTGTGCTAATTTGTAGAGCGAAAACTCAGCTATATACATACTTTCACTCTAACAACTCCAGCTGTACAGAAGCAAGCACTCAAGCTAATTCCCTTCCCCCCAACACAGTTGTCTGCTACAAATCTAAAATATATCACTCAGAATATAATTTCATTAGGTATTTGACATTCTCTCCTTTAATACTTTCGTAGTCCTGTCAGTCATTTCACATTTACAGAAGTACTCCACAGAAATACAGGGGGATTTTTGAGCTTTGCTATTATTTTTCTTGCAACTCAGTAGTTTAGCTTTGCTACTTTGTATGACCTACAGATTTTATGTTGAAAGCGCAAGTTAAGCATCTCCTCTAGCCTGAAAAATCACTCTCCTGAGAGCAGCCTTCTAGCGGAGCATGCAAAGCCTCGGACTCAAACCTACAGCAGGTGCATAATATGAAATTACTCAGTAGTAAGTACAGTACTAACTACAGTTAGTAGTTACTAAGCTGTTCCCTAGTTGCAAAAAGATAAATTAATAAACAAAACAGCCAGCACACGGCCAGGCTTTGGATTTCTTCCCCCCACCCCTGGCACGTCTGCAGCACTTGGGTTAGTTTGGAGCTGAACAAATAAAAACGTTTAATTGTTAAAGCTGATCCGCCCTTCCAGAGATAGGCTAAAAATAACCTAAACGGTGGCAACTGGCCGAG
>NW_010428132.1:6833-9828 GCF_000710305.1 Buceros rhinoceros silvestris | reverse complement strand
AACGGCGGAGTTCCGTAAGTGTCGAGTCTGCAACATCGGCCGCGGTCAGTGCAGCTCTTGGAATTGGGCTACTGATCGCTAATTAAGCCACCGATCGCTAATTAGGCTATCGCTCGCTAATTAGGCTGTTTGACAAGGCAGAGGGCAGGGTCCCACCTCGAGGCGGTCTCTCTCTCACCGCAGCGTCAGACACACCCGTACGGTTTTCCCGTTAATCCAACACCCCAGTCATGGAGTTTAATGCTGTCTCCAAGCCAAGTTGCCGCTGATGGGGACTTGGCGCTGTCGCTTTGGCAGCAGCAGAACTCACAACCAGCACCTTCATAACTAGCATCTTCATAACCACCATCTCCATAACACCATCTTCACAACCAGCACCATCACAACCAGCACCTTCATAACTAGCATCTTCATAACCACCATCTTCATAACTTCCATCTTCATAACACCATCTTCTTCACAACCACCATCTTCACAACCAGCACCATCACAACCAGCACCTTCATAACCAGCAGCTTCATAACCACCATCTTCATAACACCATCTTCTTCACAACCACCATCTCCACGCCCCGTGTTCTTCATCCCCACAGAAACCAGACGCTGGTGAAGAGCCGCGGTGGGGGCTGGCTGAGGTCAGAATGCAGCGTCCCGCTGCCAGCAGTGAGCTGTGGCTCGGGGACAAGATAGAGAAGACAATATTGAAGACGGCTGGCAAATCAATCCAACAGGAAAAAACAACCCCCAAGGCCCAAACTGACCAGGGCCCCTTGGGCCAGCGGCCACCTATGAACCCTGACCCAGCCACGTGAACGCACACAAATTAAATGCCCAAACCCACGGAGGGGAGGTGTCTGTAAAGTAAAAACACCTTTGGAAAAAGAAATCCGTCCCCACCTCCTGCCTCCTCTCCCTGACTGGCTCCACGTGCTGTCCGCGCTGATTTTAACTGTTCCGGAGGAGACTGTCCCTCCCACATCGGGGTAAAGAGCACAACAGACCACAGAGGAAAATGCCCTGGGTTCGGCAGCGGAGCCTCTGCGGGGCACTGGGACTGCAAAGCGTCCCCTGCCGGTGTTTGGGGGTCCCAGGGCACAGTCCCTCGTGGGGGCAGCCAGCAGCTGCTTCAAATACCCTTTAACTGGAGTTAATTTATTTCGGGGCTGAGGGAACCAAAAGGAGGAGAATTGGGTTTAACTCCTTGTTCAGGGTCTCCTCTCCCCCACCCCGAGCTCTCGCTGGGCTCTTTTGCCTTCCCCGGTCGAACAGAGACTGGAACACCTGGGGAACACACAGCTCTGCCCCACCGGCCATGCTTTCTTTAATGGTTTCCAGATTTATTTCCAGACCAAAGGCACACAGTGCCTCGGGAAGGGAGGGCTTGGGGTTCCCCCATCACTTACTCCTCAAACACAAGCCCTGGGCTCAGCTCCCCGTCCTGCTTCCCCAGCAAAGGGACGGGACTGGGATTCACCAGCTCACAGAGGGTGGAAATGTTCTTCTTGTAGATCTTAATGACAATCATCCCTTGAGGAGTAATTAAACCCAAGCACGGGGGAGTTGGGAGCAAAGCCTGGAGCAAAGGGATGCTCAAAACCACCCCGGAGGCGGTAGGAAATTATTTGGGTTAATATTTGGGTTTGACTGAGCAGTGTGAACCTCACGGGTGACCTGGGCCAGGGCCCCACTTTGGCTCTCCTGGGCAGCTGCAGGGATGCGGCTCTCGCCGTCGCTTCCCTCCAGGAAACTCGGCTGAAAATCAGGTGGTGAAAAGAGGGCTCTGGCTGGGAGGAAAAACAGGGCTTAGGAAGAGCTGAGCACTTAGTCCTGGCCCCGAGAGGGCTGAGGTAACGGACTGACTGCGCAACGGCTCGAGCCAGCTCATCCCCTGGAGCCACTTTTACAAACCAGAGTTTAATGCCCCGGTTCCCACTCGGGGGTGAGTTTTGATTCCCAAAGCTCAGCTGCTGCCAGCAACGGCCTCTCATGAGTGTCCTTGGGACAGAAGCAGCCGCAGGCACGCTGAGCAGCTTCAAAGGCAGAGACAACCCATGCAGCAAAGTGGGATCTCACGGCTGAATCCTCGGTCCAGCACAGGAATGTCTGTACCTGAGTGGACGCAGCTCACGCCTGGAGCAGACAAGCTCCCCTGCCTCCTCCTCGGTGGTTGTCCAGAAAAAATTTGTTAGAGAAAGAAAAAAAAACCCAAGGAAAAGGCTTTCTGCTGCAGCCACCTCTATGAAACAGTTTCTCTTTAATCAGGTTTAGAGCAGCTTATATAAAAATACTGCAGAATCTCTCAGAACCCTTCCAACCTCCCAAACTCCACAGACGTCTCCAGGGCAGGCGGGGCGGCCGCCGGCACATCTCTGATGGAGGAGGTGGCGGGTGTTGTTTGCTTTAGGAGAAAGAGAAAAATCCCCCCAGATTCGCTGGAGATTTCTGCATCTTCCTCCCAGCAGACAGACACAAAACGCCTCGGTCTGAACGAGCGCCTGGCTGGCTCCCAAACGTGGTCAGGCCCTCACTACGTGCAGGGTCCGTTTTATTGAAGGCAGATTTCCACCGAGTGGATGAAACACAAAAAAAATGGAGTTGAAATGTAAATTAAACTGTTCCCAAACCCAGCAGTATCCAAACCAAAACTGACACAAAGAACAGGGGCAGTGAGCACCGCCAGCCCCAGCAACACCCTCAGGTGCTCCCTGGGGAACACACTCTGCTGTTCTGCAGAACCAAAGCAACCCGTGGCCTGTGTAAGTCACCACCTTTATTTACAAACCCGGCAATGCCACCTCAGAGTCACCAAATTACCAACCACGGTCACATCCTCTGAGGTTTCACTGTGCAACGTCCACTGGTAGAATCCAGCCAGAGCAAGGGCCAGGAGGAAAATACAAAGCCCATGGTCCTCTGGGAACGTTCTGAAGAACCTGCGCTGATCTACCGGGTGGCTGGAGCCCAAGAGGGGGGTCTCTGCCAAGCAGCGCCTCCAG
>NW_010428132.1:6129-6749 GCF_000710305.1 Buceros rhinoceros silvestris | reverse complement strand
GGGAGCCCAAGAGGGGGGTCTCGGCCAAGCAGCGCCTCCAGACGTGCCTCCACCGGAGGGACTCCTGGGGAATGCAGCAGCTGCTCTGGCAGAGCAGCTGTAAGGTGCCACGAGGAGCGGAGCCTGCCACAGACACCTGCTCCTGGCTTCGACGGGAAATGAAGCGGAGTCGTCAGTCTTTAGCGTCTCCCACTCCGTCAGCGTTGATGGCAAACATGGCTTCGGCCTCGGGAAGGCAGGGAGAGTCGTAAATCTTACAGATCCTGGTTTCACCTCGGCCTTTTCGCAGGTACAGTCTGTGGGGAGAAGGAACAAAGCAGGTCAGGGCATACAGCCTGCTTCCAGCGATCACTATCGTCAGGAGAACACCGCGTCACGGCACGGGCACGGCTCCCTGCGGAGCTCCAAGCGCCTCTGAACGGACTGACAAGGCTCAGGGCGGCTCGTGCTGAGGAGCAGGCTGGGCTGGGCACCAATAGGCAGGTAAACCTGGAGCCCAAAGGTCTGTCACTACTTCACAAAGCCAAAGCTGATGGAGCAAGGGCCGGCTCTCACCTCGTGGTGGACGCGTGGGCTATGATGTTTCCTCCAATAGGCTTTTTGGGATCTGCGGCAAACAT
>NW_010428132.1:0-5970 GCF_000710305.1 Buceros rhinoceros silvestris | reverse complement strand
CGTCCACTTGTGCCACCACTTGGTTGGTGATCAAAACTGCCACGCCAAACTGCGAGGGAAGAGCAGCAAACCAAAAAGAGTTTATTTACCATAATCTGGGAAATAAGAAAAATTAAAAAAAAAGGAAAAAAGGTGTGGGCAGAAACCCGCTGGCACCCAACGGGCAGGTCAGAGCTTACCTCATCTGCGAGGCGAAGGAGCATCCGCAGAAACCTGGCCAGATGCATCTGCCGGGCTGCCAGCTCGCCCCTGCCCGAGTAGTCGGTCCGGTAGAGGGCCGTGGCACTGTCCACGATCAGCAGCGCGTACCTGGGGAGGACGAGCACGAGGTTCTCGTCGTTTCCAGGCATGAGTGACGGAGCATGATGGTGCCCATGAACCGCCGGGCCGTGCACAGGCGTGGTGGGAGCCGGGCTCAGCCCGACAGCAAGCAGGGCTGTGCACAACACCGGCTTCATCTGCCACCTTCAGATCACCGGCTACACGACAGACCCCAGTGAACCCAAAGGAAGCAGCTGCATGATGGAAAACTTGCTGCGCTCTTACAGACCAGCCCAGAATTTCCTGTTCTGGCAGCACAGGGATTCTGCAGACAGGTTCCAGCACACCCCACCCCTCCTTCCCTCTGGAGGCCCATAAACCTCTGTTCTGAACCGACGCTGCCGGCACAGGTTTCAGGGGTGCTTGGCATGCCCTGAACCAAGCCTGTTCCTGACAGCAGTTCTGAGCTGGTCTTTACTAGAGCTGTGCCTCAGGCTGGCGCATGGTCTTTGCCAGGGGTCAGTTGTCACAGGTCAGTCGCTGGGTCAGACACATCACTTCAACTGCCCACTGGTGCGGCCAGCCCTGCCCTGGACATGCCCACCCAAAACCCAGCTGGAGAATGACCGAACCTGAGCTCAGCACTGAAGGAATTCAGCCTGTTGCAAAAAAGTGAACTTTGAAGCCAGTAATTACTCTGATGTTTCACCATCTTGTGACCTGCACTTGTCCCGCCCTCATCCATCCTCCGCAGGGAGCTTTGTGACACGGCGATGGGCCGGTGCACAACCCTGCCACCCCATCAGTCTTGTTACCGTGACTCAGCCATCATCGCCGACGCCTGGTACAGGAGCTGGGTCTGGTGATCCGTGTTAAAGCCTCGAGCGTAGGCCACGTTGTCCAGGACGTCGCTGCCAGACAAGCCATACCTGGAGACCGGGCAAAAAAAGTAACACCTTGAGAGGATGGCTTCCTCAAGAGGAGTTATCCAAGGGCTTTACCTAACGGCCTTCCCGGGAGAACGCTGCGGTGCTGTGCGAGCTGACACAACTGCAGCACTGTGAGAGAAATCAACGCTTCCCCAGTAAATCAGGGAGAGTTATGCCCCCCAGAAGCAGTTTTAATTTTGAGAACGTCTAAGAGCAGAAGTTGCTCCTTTTACTACGGTACAGGACCAGCACTTCAGGCTTTTAAGTCTAACCAGAATGTCTGTGAGAGCAAAGTTTTTACTTGGGCAATGCAGATTTACTGTCCAGTTGGTACAAACCACCCCAGAACACGCTGATTTCACAGAGGTCCGTATTAACCAGCAGAGCTGCCCCACGAGGAAACATTCCTGTCTTCTGCTGACACCAGTGCACTTCCAGCCCCCAGCACAGACCTTTCGGCCACGGCCAGCAGCCGTTCCGGGCGGAAGGTCCCTTCTGTGTCGATGTACATGGCTTTTCCTTCACCCCCGCCTCGGTCAATGGGAAGCTACATGAATGAACAAATGAAAGAACGTGAAAGAGAGCGTCACAAACAAGCCAGTGACTGCCTTGGGCCCTCAGCTGGTGTCGTACAGCAGGTAACGTGCTGTGATGGGGTGATTCACGTCCCATTTCTCTGGGAGCAGCGAGGGAAAGGTTCCTGTTCCCAATCTCCGATCCCTGCGTGAGCGGACATGTACCTAACTCCGAGCTGATCAGTTCAGCTACCTAAGGGTGTTAACTAACTGACCTAATTAAGCCCAAAGCCTCGAATATTTCATGAAATAGCAACCTCTAGAAAGTAATAAACACTACTATGTGTTTGAACTAAGATTAGAACAAAGGGTTGCGCCAAAGTGCTCTGCTGTTTGACAGAGGAGCCGCCTCAGGACGTGTACGGAAGCGGAGAGCTCAGGATATGCTCAGGGAGGACAGCAGCCGGTCAAGAACTCGCTGAACCCAAAAGAGTTTCTTCTCTTTTCACCACTCTTGGTGCTAACAAGGATTCTCTGCAGTCCAGAGCACCCGAAGAGATCAAACACTTCTCTGCATTTAAGTCCTAGAATTACATAGCAAGGTCAGTGTGCTCAATTTTGTTGTCAGAATACTGAGGGGAAAAAGTAGATAAAAGTGCCAGGACACATCAAACACAGGCAGAAACCACCCTGACCAGTGCTGCTCTATGTGTTTGAACTAAGATTAGAACAAAGGGTTGCGCCAAAGTGCTCTGCTGTTTGACAGAGGAGCCGCCTCAGGACGTGTACGGAAGCGGAGAGCTCAGGATATGCTCAGGGAGGACAGCAGCCGGTCAAGAACTCGCTGAACCCAAAAGAGTTTCTTCTCTTTTCACCACTCTTGGTGCTAACAAGGATTCTCTGCAGTCCAGAGCACCCGAAGAGATCAAACACTTCTCTGCATTTAAGTCCTAGAATTACATAGCAAGGTCAGTGTGCTCAATTTTGTTGTCAGAATACTGAGGGGAAAAAGTAGATAAAAGTGCCAGGACACATCAAACACAGGCAGAAACCACCCTGACCAGTGCTGCTGCTGCTGAGGCAACGCTGCAGGCAGATCGGGGGCGGAACAGAGGATCCGGGAGTGCTGCAGGTCCAGCCGAGGGTGCTGCAAACAGCCCGACCTTTGCGGCTGTGTCTGTGCATCCCATCTGTGCTGGCCGAGAAAAGGGCACGGGGAGCAAACAGCCCCAAAGCTGTGGGAACAGCCGGCGGTCACCCAGCGAGCGCAGCACTCACCTGGCAGGTCACCGCCAGCGTGTGGCACAGCTGGGTTTTTCCAGTGCGGAACTCCCCGAAGAGCTCTGTGATGGACCCTGTTTCGATTCCGCCTGAAGGGAAAGGAATAAATCAGTTAAAAAAAGTCACGTATGTCGGCCAAAGGCCAGGTCCTGAGTACGCATCTACAGAGACGTGGTTAAGCTCTTCCTTTGGGTACTGAACTCTAACTGGAAAGTCTGGCTGCACACTGCGGGGTCCTCGGGTGGCAGATAAGAGCTTTCGGGAAGCGCAGTTTGGAAGGTGCTTCACAAGCTGAAACAACTGCTTCTGATCTTTTGATCTACAAGCAGGAACAGGCAGGAGATGGTACTGGGGCTTGTTTTCCTGCAATAGGTCACAGACCAGAATAAACTAGAAACATCCCCAATAGGCGGCTCTGGGGACCAAAAGGTTTTAAACTTATTGCTGCAGCAGCTGCGATACAAGAGAGCAGAACTTTTCTGTTCGACCAGAACTAACTAAGGCTGATCAGCAAAGAGGAACAGAATTATTACCCTGCAGAAGTTTATCAAGTTCTTTGGAGCCAGTGGTGATCTGGATGATCTCCGACCTTCGCTGGTGGAATTCCGTTGCTGTGGTGAAGCCCATCGGAACCAGTTTGGCTGCTTCAGCCTGAGGAAAACCAAACTAAGCAGTGCAGGGAGAGTTCACCCCACTCACCCCACCTCTAGTAACTGTCGCTGTCTGTTCTGCAAGGTAGAGAAGCGCCTGCACAAGCTGATGCAGACATGTTATTCTACAGACTATGTACCAGTTGGTACCTCTGCAGAGAACTGAAATTCTGCTCAGAGAAAAGGCCTCAACATCCGTTTTGTTTATTTTATGGGAATCCCCCCTCCTCGCCCCCCACCCTTGGGGTTCAGTTCAGTCTCTGTGAAACTTGAACTGCTCAGGATGGGCAGGCGGCTGAGGATGTGAGGTGGGAGAAGTGCTGGAGTTCAGCCCTGCGTCACATCAGATTTCAATGAAAAAGACGCGTTTGGCAGAAACTCCACGCTCTGGAAGAGAAGATGCCGAGACCACAACCCTGGCTTCTCTCTTGGTCCCCAAGAGCACACCCCAGGTGAGCCCCTGCCTGAGGTACACCAGTGACAGGCTCCAGAAGGGCTGTATGGGGTCAGTCCGGTTGTTGTAATGCAGCATCCTCTGCCCCAGTAGCTACCAGCAGAGGATGCTTTGGGAAAGGGTGTAACCAGCCAGGGACGAGGGCTGGACCCCCTGTTTGCATTCCTCTGGGCTTGGCCAGAGAGCTTCTTGATCCGGATGCTACCCCTCAAACATGGCACTTGGCTCTTCTACACCAGTTCACGCTGGAGATGGCCACCGTGCCTTGGGACAAGGAGCTCCAGAACTGAATCACAACTGGCACGAGAAGCGACTGTCTTCGCTTCAGGCTTATCACAAGAAATACTGACCGAGAAACAGCGGGCATCTCAGGCACTTCCTCACAGCGCCATGGGCTTTATAGACCTAACGGTCCCTCCCTCTTTGCTTTCTGAAGCTGCTCCTGCTGTCTTCTGTCGCTTCCCATCAAAACTCATCTCATACCTTTAATCATATTTACTGCACTTAACCAAGACCTTCTAAAATCATCGGAACACTTTAAGCCAGTAGAAAAAAAACTTCGAGTATCTTGGGTTAAAGCCTCTCCACAAGACCCTTACCAAGATTTTGTCAGCTTTGGCTTCACTGATGCCTTTAATATTCAGTAGTTCCTTCTTTGGGGCATAAGCAACAGCCTCGACGGTGTGAAATCCAGCTTCTTCCAGTTTCTTCACATCATTTGCATTTATACCACATTGCTGCAAGGGGAGGAGGAGAGACGACATGCTAAGACACAGATCCCTCAGTCTAACTACACAGAAACAGAAAACCCTTCAGCATCAGTTAGTAACGATATAGAGCATAGACCAGGCATTCTCTGTCCAGTTTAGTCGGTGCTGGAGGGCACCCACACCCGTTTGGGAAGGGTACGCAGCAAGGCAGCGGGACATACACCATCACTGTTAACGCGTCAGGCTTTTTGTTTTGGGGCTTGCTGACAGCACTCATCAAGAGCTTAGCAATTTTCAAGTACAACCTGTGCTTAAGGAAAAAGACAAGTAGATTTCTGGAACACATACTCTAGTTCCTTACCTACCTCTAACCTGGCTATGAGCTGCGGGCCAAAGCTCTCCTCCTCCACCGACGAGTCTGCGTTTGCTTCAAGCTGCATCTGCATGGCCATTGCGCCGGGAGCTCAGGACAGCTGGAAGGAACCAGGGAACTCAGTGGTGCAACAGACCGAGTCAGACAAGAGATGCGCAGCATGGGTCAGAACACATTAACAGGCCACCCAAAGCAGTACGTGATGGTTTTCTCCCCTCCCAGATCTCTCAGCTCGTGGTATGGGAGTGCTGTAAATCTCTTTTGTGCACTTTCCTACCTGGTATTAAACACCAAAATGAAAAAACCCAAACAACCCTTGGTAAGCAATAACAGGCTCAACAGAGAGCTCCACAGCAGTTCGGAATATAACGACATTAAGTTGCTATTAGCAGCGGCATTTGAGCAGAAAGTTACATGTCACATTAGAAGAGGAATTCCCTGAAACTGCAAACGCTGCTCAGTACCTTGTAGGGTTCAAGAGAGCTTTAGCTCCCTCGGGCCCTGCTAAGAAAACCCCGGCGCGTCTGCAGCACCTTCCTGACGCTGAGCAGAGCACGATGGGAGGCACGAAGGGCCAGGGGAAAGGGAGGGAAATTTCCAGCCTCTTTGGCAATAATGCTCCACAGGTGACTCTGCCGAGGGCCTGGGCAGCAGCCAGGTACCGAGCTCGCTAACGGCGCCTCTCAGCTGCCCACGGGGAGCCCAGGAGAGGCACAGACAGGGGCAGCGGTGGAAGCAGCGACAATGACACCACCAGAGCCACTCTGCTTAGCCCAGTGTCTGCCACCGAGGCCACA
>NW_010428131.1:5743-17702 GCF_000710305.1 Buceros rhinoceros silvestris | reverse complement strand
GGACCTGTGGCCCCCGCACATAGACCTGGGCACCGCCGGTGGTCCCGGGACACCGGGCAGTGGCCCCGATACACCCGGCCGTGGTCCTAAGCCACCTGCCGATGGTCTCGTGTCTCAGCAATGGTCCTGGGACACTCAGCAGTGACATTAGGTCACCCGGCCGTCGTCCTGGGGTACCACTGATGATCATGGGGCACCCAGCAATGGCTCAGGGCATCAGGCCACGGCCCTGGGAGACCCAGCCATGGCCCGGCTATAACCATGGTTCTGGGACACCTGGAAATGAACCTGGGACACGCAGCACCGAGAAAGTAAGGGTTGAGTGCCCCCCAGGCCACCGGGGTCTGCTTGGACGAGTCCTGGGTGCCCCCCAGACATTGCGTGGGAGGAGGCACAGCCTGGGAGGAGATGGTGGGCACAGATGGGGAGAAGTAAAGAGGGAGCAAAGTCATCACGGTCAAAGCAATAATGAGCACTAGCATCAGCAGCAGCCCAACTGGTTAAAGCGTAGTTAAGTAGTTTTGCACGTTTGTGGGCAGTTCCTCTGTTGTGTGTAGGAGGAGTTGGAAAGAGAGATGGAGATGCCTTAAAATGAAAAAAACGGGAGAGAAGAAACACCATCCCCATCAGGGGAGCCAGGAGAATTAGCTGCAGAGCAGATGGGGCCCAGTCCAGCCTACAGAAATGCATTTTTTGCATCATTTATGCTTGCAGGATCTGTGCAACTCAGACTTTGTTCAGGGGAGGCAGGACGGAGAGGTAATTTGTTATGTGACCAACAGACAGAGGTGAAAAAACCAAGCCCGGGCTGCAGGTCCAGGGCAGGAAGCGGAGCTGAGGACCATGCCCAGGGCTGGCAGTGAAGGCAGAGCACCCTCAGGAACGAGGGGCTGTAGGGTGGGAGATGGGGAGAGACCATCTGCCAGGATGCGCCTGGTGTGTCCCTGACTGCCTCTGCACCCCGAGGGTGAGCCTCTCCCTGGCAAGGAACGAGGCATTGCTCAACCCAACTTCCGACCCTGGCTGGCTGCAGGCTGGGGGGTGCCCAGCACTGGCCCCGTGTCAGCCTAGGGCCAGACACTGGGATAAAGGATTCTCCAGGTACAGCTGTGTATCACACTAATCCCAGGAAGGATTAGCTCCCTTCCAGCCTGGAAGCAGTAAAGGCAAATAAAGAAAACAGTTCCCACATTCAACAAATGAGAGACAATCGTGCTCCTGTTAGATACCAAGATTCTCAGAGGAGGGAGGAGATAAAAATTAAGATAAAGTAAGAAAGGAGCAGGGACTAGCAGAAAAGCAGAAATCTCTCTTTTAAAAGCAAGGCTTTAATTTTCTTAATATGCCAAGGTGCAGAAGGATCTCGAGGACAGAGGATCCTCAAGAGCCAGGAGGCTGAAAAGGAAAGCGGGGATTTCCCTAGAGAGGCTGCATGATCCAGGTTAACTTCAGGAACAAGGAAGCTGGTACTCCTTTTCCAGGATTGCCACTCCACCACCACCTTCATTGAAATAAATTAAATCCTGAGCCCCAGTAATTTCTGGAAGCCCACAGTACTCCAGCAGAACTGCACGGCCAAGTGGTGGCTAGATTTGCCGTTCACAAAATAGTTTTTACCCAACTCCTAAAAGGATGCCTTGGGCAAGGAAACCCAAGAAGATTTCTTGCTTGGCTTATGACTTGTTTGATGCAGACATGGTCAAAGGTGAGAGACATTGTCGCAACCAGTAATCTAACCCTTTGAACATATTTAATTAGCAACGACATTGCTGGAGGAGCCACCCAGAAACTGGCTCCCAGGCCGAGGCCAAGGCAGTGGGGACTGCCAGGGAGGAGTGAACTCAGGGAACCCTGGAGCTACGTCAGGACTTGCCTGTCCCTGTGACTTGCCTCCCCTCTCCCTCTCTCCCAGGGCTCAGCTCAGTCCCAGTCAACCCACCTCACTTACCCCCTTTTTTTTTTGCTTACTCTCTCCTCTTCTACCTCCCTGCCTCTCCGCTACATCCCAGCTAAATCAAAGCCATTCTCCCTCCCTTCACCCTCTTCCAATAAAATAAAATGAAATGGAACAAAACAGAAGGAGGTTTAAAAGTCTCCGATGATTCCGTAGGGGCAGGTTAGGATTTCAGCATGGGAGCACCTCCAAGCAGGGCTGTTGCAGGGAGCACGCAGGTGGCTCGTGCCCGGGGAGCCCTGCTCTGCCCCATCACCTTCACCTACCTGCTGTGCTCCAGCCTGCAGCAGCTGCTCCAGCCCTCCTGGCCTGGGGTGGGTGAGCAAAGTCCCCCACCCCCTCCCCCTCCTGGCTGTGCTCCAGCCTGCAGCAGCTGCTCCAGCCCTCCTGGCCTGGGGTGGGTGAGCAAAGTCCCACTTTCTGCAGAGTTTAACATACCAATGGTGCCTTTACTTTAAGGAGGGCTTGTGTGAGCGGCTTTGCTGGCAGCCTGCAGGGGAAGGCGAAGCCTGTTGGTGCACGGCCATAAGCAGGAACGGAGGGACAGGTCCTGCCAGTGCACCTACACTCACAAGATGTAGCTGCACCCTTAGAGCACATCTCCACATAAACAGCATTCTGCATTACTGGAGGGAGAGCTCTGTTTTGATGGCTTGGGGGTGCCCCAGCACAAGCACAGTGCTTGGAGGGAGGACACAGACACTATTGCACCACACGCAGTCTGGAGAGGTTGGAGCTGCATATTCACAGTGGCACCAACACAGTTGCTCAAGTGCTGTGTGTGGGAGACCAACATGGCAGCTATCATTGCTTACTGCTGAAGAACACTGGCACAGCCCATGGCTGGGCAGATGTCTGGCAGGCCAGAGCCTGCACCCAAGTGCGAGAACATCAGAGCCACCACAGGAGAAGGGAGCCAGGGGCTGCATTTCATCCTGCAAGGAGCAACCCCACCTGCCCAGGAAGCACTCCAGCGTCTCAGACTGGCAGTGCCAAGGCCAGCAGGGAGCAGGCAGGGCTGGGGACAGCTGCCTGGCAGGGTTAGCAGCAGAGCCGTCCACTGGAGCTGACCCTAGAGCAGGCAGGGCAGTAAAAGGGCTGCTGCGGGGAACATAATCCTCAGTTTTGAGGGGTGAAATGGTCATTAAATGGCTGCACCACTGACTGCACATCGAATCACAGAATGGTTTGAGTTGGAAAGAACCGTGAAGATCATCTAGTTCCAACTCCCCTGTCGTGGGCAGGGACACCTTTCCACTGGACCAGGTTGCTCAACATCTCTTCATTGCTGCTTCATGCAGAGACTCAACTGTGGACTATCTAGTCTGGGAGGATAATCTTTGTTCTGCCACTTTGGTGAAGGACAGATTGTAGGAAGGATGTCACCACCCTCACTAGTACTTTGCAGTCTTTGTTACAGTCTCTGGAGCTTCTGGCACCTTCAGCCCCAGTAGGAAAGATTTCCAGTATAGACTCCATCCCGTGATTAGGAAAATGCTGCCCTTTATAAAGGTGAGGACAGCCAGCATCGCACCGTGTCAGCCCTCCAGCTGGTCGGCAATGCTCTCTACTTCAGATCTCCCCTGGAGTTTCTGCTGCCAGATGGTTTGTGAGAGAAGTGAGAACCCGAGCTGTGTCAATGAGAGAGATGGAGAGTGGAGTGGACTGGACGCTGACCAGCTCTTGGCTTTGCAAAAGCAATGTGCTCCCTCTACTTTTTACTAAAAGTCTCTCTGCAACATGGGGCTTGCTCCAGCTCCGCTTACGTCCCACACAGTGTCATCACTGGCTTTGAGCAGGAGCAGGACATGGAGGATGCATGCATAGTAGGAATGGAAATATTTTCTACGTGTACACCCACAGACACAGTGTCTGCAATAAATACTCACTCAGCATATCATTTGCTGTGTGCCAGATCACAGACATAATTATTGATGCAGCAAGTTTTCAGAAAGACACAACAGGGTGTGTACTTAATTCGGCAATCAGAGCACACCTAAGTGGCCCTGGCATTTTCAGCCACCCACAGGCGCTGCTATTTTCTCTCACATCGATGTGTTGGCAGTAACAGAAAGGAAACCAATGGCAGATAGTTGCTTATTAAGATGGAAAAACTCCACTGAATGCTGCAAGGTGCTCCTTGTAAGCAGGGTTGCTGTAGACCAGTTCTCAGATTATGCCACCCACTACACTTTCTAACAAGGCTATTAGGGCTCTGATCTTAATAGCACCCGTACACGTGCCTAACCATAGGGATGGCTCATTCTACCACAGTCAACAGATGTGCCATAGCTCCCGAAAGGAGGCAATATCAGCAGAAATGATTTTGCAGAGCTCCATGTTCACTTGCAAGGTGACTGTCATCAGAAAAATAGGCTAAAATATTAAGCTTATCAAGGCACCTTGCAGAGATTCGGTTGATTTTGTTGCTTCTGTTTGCATCATCCCGCCTCTGAAGGCTGATGATCTATCCCAGTCAAATTGGACTTGTACAATGACTCATAAAATGCCTTTGAGAGCTAAATATTCTGTCGAGGGAATACATCAGGCTTTCTGATGTATTCTTCATACTTTCCAAAATTTCACAAGAAGGAAATTTCAGCATACAAGAGATAAAATCCTTGTGTAATTTTGTGTAAGTAATTCACCCAGACTTCAAAATACCATTTAACAAACTCCCTCTTAAAAAGCTATGATGATGGTTGGGCTAAAATATGGCCAAACAGCCCAAACAGTGAGACAGAAAATAAACAGGCCATTTTCAGCTCACCAGCCGGTCAAGATGGAGATGCCATGGAGATTTCCATGTCAAGATGGAAATTCTCCATTGGGACCAGCCTTGTTTGTGGATGGCGTGGAAGAGTGCTGCTCTTCCCTGGTCTGCGAGGGATTGCAAGGACATCGGACAAAACCAGATGAAAGGGCAGCACAGGCAGAGGTGAAAACCTGCCTAACTGCTGCCAGGTGACAGGGATGGGAAAGAAACATCTGGACTATTCAGTCACAGAGCTGGATTTCAAAACTAACAGCAGCGGCAAGGAATGGGATAAAATTCTGCATCTGTTGAAATCACCGGTAAAAAAGACCTCAGGGTTTCACAGCACATAGAAACATGACTGCCTTCCAGAAATCTGGGGACGAGAACAACCAGGAACAAAAGAACCTTTAAGAGAACATTGCTTTCTATTAACTCATAATTACATAATGCAAAATTAACTCACAAAGACCAAGGGCTTAATTAGATTCTCAAATGTGTGTGGTGAATAAGAAACTTCCACAGCTACAGGTAATACGATGTTTCAAACACAAAATACAAATTCTTCTGCTAGGCAGCAATAAAAGCTCATTACTTCCAATAGCCACAACCGAGGGGATTTTAACCATTCCACTCAATCACTGACCAGCGCCAAACTATCCAGGTGACCCTACTGCTCCATTCTGGATACGTCCTTGGACTTCCAGCCACTCAATTGAGTCCTAATTAATTCTGTGAATATATTTGGATTTTTTCTGCAGTAAAGTATAAAGGCTTCCAGCCATCTTAACCTTCTCCCCCGCTCGGATTTTTATTAGCTGGAATAAATATTTAATTAGAAAGGCAAAGAGCTGAACCTCATGACCACCCAGGCATCGGCTCTGTAGTCACTGCTCTTTGATGTACAAGGAAAGGGCTTGTAGGACTTTCTTACAACATGTGCAGCTTTTCATTTCTCTTAAAATCATAGCAAGGTCAGGCTCTGTTTTGGAGGTTGTCATTCAGGAGCAGCGCAGTGACTGCTGTACAAAGTGATTCCTGCTCATCTTGGTCTGATGAGGGGAGGCAAGGCTTTGCCCTACACAGCCACAGGAGCTTGAGTGTTTGTTTTCCAGGTCCCCATGTCACTCATGTCCCCATGAAAACTACAGGGCTGGAAAGCTGGCCCTGCTGTCACACGCTTGCCTGCACACTGCCAGCTCCTGCAACAATCCTCGAGCAGCAACTGCCTGGCTAAATGTTTGCTGCGATGAGCTGTAACACAGCCACAGGAAACGCTCCTGGTCATGGCCACTGCACAGCTCCACGGGAGCTGCCAGCTGCAGCGTGGTTGGTGCCAGGCAGGCAACTGATTTGTCCCTCTTCTGGAGAACCACAGTTCAGAGCCCAGAATCGTTCCCCTCAATGATTTATTTGGCTGTGCTACAGTTTGACAACACGCTGTATAATGTTTTTTGCATGGAAGTGTCACTCTGAGGGAGGTTTAATTGCTTTCAGTGTGGATGGTGATGAGAATGCCTTGGAAAAGCTATTTGCATACGTTTTCTCAAATGCCAAATGTGTAACTTCCTCCACACTCAGGCAGTCTGAGGCTGCTTCCCTGCTGTACTCAGCTTTGCTGGGTGCCTCTGAAAAAATTAACAACCAGAAATTCCCCAGCATGGAGCAGAAAGTGAAACTCGGGGCCACTTGGTTTGAATGGAGGGTGATTTTTAACAGCTAAAACAGCAAGACTCGAAATACGGGGTTGCAAACACAGACCGCCCCAGGCCCCCGCCATCCAGGGCTCTACGGCCGACACCGCTTGTAGACGTCCTGGGCAAAGCAAGGTCAAGGGCTCGGCACTGCCCGTTCCCAGGGCATTGGCATGACTTGCTGAGCAAAAGAAAGTCAATGAGCAATTTCAACAGTACAGGGCTGGTGTCAAAGGGCTGAGCTGCCACCAAGGGCAGGGCACACACCTGCCCAACGCACCACCTGCACCGCTGCTCACGCACCACCTTCGCAGCACTGGTTCTGGGAAACGCTCGTGGCAGCCATCCCTCTGATGACCTTCAGGCAAGGCCAGGAGGTGCCACACACAAATCCCTTGTTTGTCTTTCTCCTCAGAATTCAAGGGCAAAGTATCTCTTGAGTGGCCTCAGAGGTTTACACAGCATCAGTCACAATAATCCGGACTAAACAGATCTTTACTCCACCACATCTCTTACTCAACAGGGCAGTTCATTTTTGTAATTACTTACTGCTTTGAAGCATCAGCTGTTGACATAAGCAGGACCCTGCCTATAGCAGTGATTTAATGCCCTCAGTGCAAGGGATCCTAAGGCACCTGGAAGCAACTTATTTCAGAACTGCAGCCACACCCCTAGTTGAGCTTGCTGCCTGCCTGCATTTCCCCAGACACGTGCTCTTCTTCAGCCTAGACACTGTACCTGGAGAGAAGAGTTATTTACAGCAGTCTGGATTTGCAGGCTAGTTGCAGCGCTGGATGGCAGCCTCAGCTGTGCTGCCACACACAGCAAAAATCAGGAAGAAGTACAGCATTTTTCTGTGCATCACACAGTGAATGAGCTGCAAGACCAACACCTTCTGGAAGCATCAGATTTGTTGTGGAGGTGCTGTGCAGCTGCATACACGTATGTGATGGATCAGCACCTTTCGAGCGTGATGGATTTGCTGAGCTTGTACAAACCATCTGCCCAGGAAAGCCACAAAGAAAGGCACCAGCCCTGGTCCCCCACACAGGACAGCAGCGGTCCTGTTCACCCACAGGGAGACAGCAGTTGTGTCAGAGTGGACTTTGAAAGAGGCGGAGCATTTCCTGATGGACACCATGCTTCTGGTGTGACGGGGTTGTTTGTGCCAACCTGGCTCCTGTGACACAGCACCACTTGTGCTGCCAGCCAGACATGGGTTGGATTTGCTTCGGTTTGCACGTGTGGCTGGGTGTGTGCTGTATATCCATCTGAACAACAGGAACAAGGGCTGCGATCCACCACTGGGCTGAGCCCGATTTCCTCCAGGGAGGTCAAGATCTCAGCCCAAGCCCACACCAGGGTGTGCAGCTGGCAGTGCAGAATGACCCTGGAACGTGGGGCAGGGCAGGAAAGGGAGAGCACCACCAGCTATGACAGAAACGGTGGAACCTGTAGCAAAGTAGAATACAATAATCTAAGCTGGAGTTTGTTTGAGACATAGGGTTCATGTTTGGTTGTTAGGAACAACCCGAGTGACTGCATGACGGAACTGCAGCCAGAAATATTCCAATTAAAAGTCAGGCTGGATTTTCTAGGAACAAAAGTGGAAGCAATAGTTTCTTTATTTCTTGCTGTCACCCAGTTAAAGCAGCGTGATTCTGTGGAATTTACATCAGCCACACATCCTACCTTCCTGAAGCGCGAGCCATGGGGTTCATTACAGGGTGTTACAGGTACTACGTGGCCTGTGACCCCGAGGTGGCCAGCCGCGATGACCTAATGCATCTGCTGGCCCTAATATTCTGTCCCCAAACATGATTCACAGGGAAGAGAGGTACTCCCTGCATTACCAGCGTGAGAGCTGGTTTCAGCCAGGTTCAGAGTTTCTCATGTTACGCAACCTCCATTAGTTATTCCAACAGCTGACCGTGCCTAGCAGGCGAGTATCTAAGAACGGTGCCTAATTACAACAACAAACCAGACTTGGCTTTGCCACGGGCACATTTTTCTCATATAAACCAAGAAAAAAAATTTTTTTACAGTTCATTTTACACAACCTGGATTTAAACTGTTGAGTTTGTGAGGGTATTTTAAACTAAACAAACAGCTTTTTGTTAACATTTTCACTAGCACTGCAGATTTCTAGGTTTTGAATAGCGCTGATCGCTTTGAGCCAGTACCGCTTCGCTGGGACGGAGGGATGAGATGTTATACATCCCAGTCGAAACTCTGAGACCATGCAACTGTTTTGCTGGTACTGTCCCTGAAACTAATTGGAGTAAATATCAGCCAAAGGCCTGACCTTCGGGCTTGCCCTTGGCTGTCAGAGCAGGGGGAGTTGCTGCGCTACAGCTTCATCGGGCCCCACGGCTGAGGAAAGACATGGGCAGCAGCAGTACGGTGATGGGCAAGGCACCCACGTCAATCTGCGTGCCGTGGCTGGATGATGTGGCAGAGAGAAGGAGCTGCTCGATCTATCAGGAGTCATTGCAGGGGTGAAAGAAGGCTGCCAGAGCCGATCGCTTCTTGAAAAGAGAGGAGTATTCAAGAATGTCCTTGCCAAGGAATGAAATCATTCCCTTGCCCTTGGCTCTTGCGATCCTTTCACCAGGCTCTCCTCCTCCAGTGCTGCTGCACTGGGTCTGGTTGGGGCAGGGGTGGAGTTTCTTCAGAGGCACTGGTCGGGTCGGGTGCCGTGTTTTGGATTTGTGACTCTGTCAGTGTTGATAATCCCCCTGCCAGCCGATGGGAAGTGGTGAATGAACTCCTTATTGTGCTTTGCTTGCTTGTGCAGCTTTGCTTCACCTATTAAACTGTCTTTATCTCAACCTACTAGTTTTTTCTCACTTTTGCCCCTCTGATAATATCCCCTGTCCCACTGAAGGGGAGTGAGCGACTGCGTGGGTGCTTACCAGCCCACCAGCTATACCGGTTTCCTTCTCTCATCCTTTGTGTTTTTTCTGTTATATAACCCCTCTTTCCTATGAGGTAGTTACTGCTTTTACCAGCATTCTATCTTTGTTATTGTTGCTTTTTTACTTTACCTCTCTTAAATCTGTACTTCTTCCCTTACCTCTGCTCCAGGCTGCAAGAGCAATGTTGCTCTATCCAGCGCAAGACAGGCCGTGGGAAGAGATGTCCCGCTCTAGGACATGGAGCCTGCGAGTTGTGATTCAAAAGTGACTTATGGAATAGGAGTGAACAGGAGCTGTGTTCTACCAACAAAGCAAATGCTGTGCTGATCAGGGATTACAGAGATAACAGAGGAGCAGAACATTCTTCTAAGGAGACACTTCAGAGGAATGCCCATAAAAACCACCAGCAGCAGCCTCTGATGGAAAGGAGAGGACTCTGCTGAGGGACATGGTTTAGCAGTAGGACATGGCAGTGCAGGGTGAGCGGTTGGGCTTGATGATCTTAAAGGTCTCTTCCAACCAGATGATTCTACGAGACGTGAGAGAAAGTGTAGCCTACTAGTCAGAGCAGGAGTCAGCACATTCACATTATTGTTTTTCTCTCTGCTGTCACTTTGCTGGATACTGATGTGGATACCTGCATCGTTCCAGCCATGAAACGTCTCTCTCCCAGCAGAGGCACCATGGGCAGGGTATCGGAGCCTACCGAAAAAATCTGTGTCCTACCATTAGAATTGCCAATGATCTGCTAAACAGCACTGGGCAGAGATCTCTGTCTTTCTGGCGGTGTCAGGGCTACTGAGCAGAAGCAGGCTGGAGGCTGGTGGGAAATCAGTGTGCTCCCTGTCACTAATCACACTTTGGAGTGCCCACCCCAGGTGCCTCCCTGTGCCCCAGCTGCCTTTGCCATGCCATCCCACTACTGGCAAAGGGCAGAGCAGACTGGCATCCTTCTTGGAAGTGCCCTGCATTTCCTCCTGCAAGGGCTGGCAGGTTTCAAAGGCAGCTCGGGAGCAGGCTGCTCGTGGGAACATGAGGCGACAAGTCCTGGGAGTGCCCAGCAGCTCCAGGCTACCACCGTGACTGAGAAATGCAGTTGCTTATACAGCTGCCCTGTTTTCCCATTGCCATTTGTTTGTAGACATGTCACAGCAGATGCTTCTTCCCTGAAAAACGGATACTTGGGCTCATTTGAGACTGGTAACAGTAATGCACCTAACAAAACACTGTTTACCAGAGTTGTCACAAAGATTAGTTAATTCCTACTGACAAGAACTTTCAGGGTAGGCTGTAACAAGGAATGAGGAAGAACTTTTAATTCATATGCCAACAAGAATATAATCCAGAGAATACCTAAACACTACCCTCAACAAAAAGGTATTCAGCATTAAAAACAGCCCCCAGCAGAGGGGCAGACAGTGAAGGACTGCTGTGGGAGGAGGAAAGCAAGGGGACAGGCAAGACCAAACTTCCTGCAGCTGGTATTTGGGTTTCACCTCCCAGATGATGAATGGCTTCTGTCCGGGAGGCAGCTGCTGCCTGGCCACCAAGGGCGAAGGCGGACACAACACTCCTGGTCCCCCGCCCAGTCCATGGACCCACATCCAAGGAAGCTGGTGGCTGCCAGGTCCAGCACAGAAAAGGAGGTGGCTCTGCTCACGGTCCGATGCAAACAAGGGACTGGCTGCCACATATTTTAAATTTCCACAATTTCAAATTACTGAAGAGTAGCTGGAGAGGCTATCGGGAGCAGGACTGCATCTGCTTGCACTGCTCTTTGTCTCTTGAGTCATCTGCTTATTGCCTCTGCTGGCTTTTTGTAGGGAAGGGGAGTGTTGTTTTTTCAGATGTTATTTCTAGCATTACCACGAAATAACCAAGAATGGAAAAATCAATTGTTTGTTTTTCTTGAGTTTACAAATGATGGTTTCTACTGCTGGTATCTTCTTTCCCTGTCATCCCCTCTACACATGCAAAGTGCCATCAAATTCTGGGAGGGATATACATGCACCAAATATACAGATACACTCCAGAAATCACACTGTAGCAAGGTGCAGGAGACTGGAACCTGCTGTGCTCGTTCGAAATTAAGCATCAAACAGCTCTTTAAAGAAGAATTTAGATTGACTTAAGGAAGGCATTCAGGAAGAAATGGAAAAGGGCAGTACTTTGTCATCACTGCCTTCTCACCTCATTTTCTGAGAGTACAGCAGCATTTGGAGGCCACCGCTGGAAAGAAGACCCAGGGCCTGCAGACCACGGGCTTGATGCAGTGAGGGTGCATGCCTGGGCCTGGCAGAAGACCCAGCCATGGAGCTGCATCATGCCGGGCTGCAGCCCATGGTGTGGTCAGGCTCTGTGGCTGGTTGCCTACTGTGCCCAGAAAGGTCAGAGAAGTGCATGGTGTTAGTGAGAGCTGTCTGTGCCAGGAAACAAACAGAAACCTGTTCACTGGGAGATTAGGGTGAAAAAGCAGGAGCAGATTTCCTCAGTCTTCATGGGTCTCGAGATAAAGTGCTGGTCAGAGAGCAGGTGGCTGGGGACCCTGTGAGATGAGCTTCCCAGCTCACCCGCTGACTTGCTGTCCATTTCAGGGCTGTTTCTCCAGCTTCTCTGTGCCTCAGTTTAGAAACTGTCT
>NW_010428131.1:4587-5658 GCF_000710305.1 Buceros rhinoceros silvestris | reverse complement strand
CGTTCGCCTTCTGAAGCCTGTCACTAAGCATAGCCCATTCACACTGGAAGTCACGTCTGCAGACAGAAGGCCTATCACACGCTGCTGCGAGAGCGGACTCGGATGAGTCACATCCCACAAGCACAGCACCAGCTCTGAAACACGTGAAATGCCTCAGTCCAAAAAAATCCACTTTTAAAAGCAAAATGGCAAAATTAAGGGAGGACGATTCCTCTGCATCCTGCCTCTGGGGCAGCACCTCCTGGCCCCACTTGACAGTGTTTGAACCACTCACCCAGCAGAGCCTGTCTGCTGGGAAGCTGGCGAGCTCTGTGGATGGGGACGGTCCTCTGTGTCCGCCTACCTGGCAGAGCAGTTGCAGAGCAGGGCACCAGCCTGCATGAACAAGCACCTCATGCCAAAAAATGAGGAAAAGAGGTGGGGTCAGGAGGGCTGCATTTCCCTGAAGCGCAAACAGGAGACATCAGTCTCCTCGCTTCTCAACGAGGTACACCTCACCCCATCCCCACGTTCAAGGCAAGGGAGGAGTTCAGTCTCTCTCGTCTGTGCCAGAGGTGACACAACAATGTCCTCAAGTACATTCCCTCCTAGTGCCTTTTGGGTCCCTTTTGCCAAGAGCTGATCCAATTTGTTTGCATTTCAGGCAGATCACAACCTTTGGGGACTGGCTACAGCAGCATGTCTTGCTGGGCACTGACTGCAGCCATGCCATGTGCTTCCCTTTGTCACTGCTTCCTCCAGATTTAGCACGTCAAACCCAGACCAAACATGAAATGAAAAGCAAACAACCCAAGCATCCAATAGTTTCAAACAACAAACACCAACGCACCAGGAGAGATATGGGATTTGCCTCTCAATATATTTGTTTGTATATGTATGCACACAGGCACATGCCTTTTACATTTACCTAGAGGACAGGAGAATAAGACACTACATACACAGAGACACATTAAGAAGATATAAAACCAAATCTATATAGCGAAGGATTTAAAACAATTTTCAGCATTTCATCAGTCAGCCCAAGAGATCCTTCCCATCTGCCCAAAAGCAATAAAGCAAGTAAATTAAACA
>NW_010428131.1:3133-4487 GCF_000710305.1 Buceros rhinoceros silvestris | reverse complement strand
TTTCCCTACCTTCTTAGCATCATGCTTAACCTTCACCTCTATAATAAATAAATGTCCTGAGTTTGATAACAAAGTGCATTCATCCTTCTTTTTAAAGTACATCAGTTCTCTCATTTCTCACTCTCCTGGCGCACAGGAAATTGAAAGAAAGGAGTAGGAGGAGATGATCTTTTTGCACAGAGGTTCTTTTCAGGCCAATGCAGCTCCCCAGCACGCACATCCCAGCCTGATCCCAGTCGGCATCTTCGGGAGCTGTGATGGATCTGGTCCCGGGGAATGATGAAGCAACCAAAAGGCAGATCTTTTGTAAGCAGTCCATGTGCTGTTGTCACTCTGGGCCATAGCCGTAGGCATTTCCCCACATGCAGCCCAGAGATACTGACACTTGAAGGCCACTGCTGATTTTGGTATTGTTGATATTGTGGATTTTGCCTGAAGTCTTTGAAGTCCCAGGCTCCTCTTGTTGTTTGGCCCATTCCATATTCCATGCCAGAACCAGAATCTGGCTTCAGGTGAGCTTATAGCTGAACCCCTCTCCACACCCTAGGAAATATTTTATTTTTACTACAAAGCCAAGCTATCAAGCTGATTGGAATATTTAAATACTTGTAGAATAGTATATCTAGGTGAAGCATTTCCACATTCCCTACAATACCCGGCAGCCTTGTTCCCCTGTCTGACCACCAACACTGCAGAGGGAAGTTCAGTACTCTTTGTTTCAGAAAGACTTGAATCAAGGGTGACTGTTCAACCTGCCTGAGATCACAGTGTTTACAGATAATCTAAAAAGCTAATCTAGATGTCCATAACTGCTAAACCCACTCCCTAGAGTAAATCTGGCTTGCCCTTGCTCTTCAGAGCCCACAGCCTTCCACTCGTAAGAGAGAACAAAGTCCTGTACCTGTAAATTAGTGCCTTCCCCTACATTTCCAGCACAAGGTTACAGCTGAGCACTTACTCATCTGTGCCTGCCCCCGGTGTTCCACATAACTAGCTATTTAGGCTGCTCTGTATAATTTAAGAATTAAAACTAAACACTATGTTACCTACAGCCACATCATCTTAGATGAGCTTAAACAACTGTGAAATTCCTGTGATCTATTAAAAGCAACATTCAGCGCACACATTAATCAACAGATGCTCAGTAGCTGTGCATCAGAAAACCACAAGTGAGAAGCAGGCTGAAAGGCCTCCTGCCAAAATGATTACTTTCCGTTGCAACCAAGTCCTGGAAAACCATCCGTACAGTGATGCTAGACCGGTGTTTGGCTCAGCAGCTATCTCAGGGGTGCTAAGTCTGGCTTAGCCCTTCTCACCAGCGACAATGCCAAGCAAGCAGTGGTATTTCCTGCTG
>NW_010428131.1:305-3045 GCF_000710305.1 Buceros rhinoceros silvestris | reverse complement strand
CTGCTGATGAGTCAGAGATGAGACATGAAAATCACCATCTCTTCATACAGAACACTTCAGACGTTATAATTTGATGTTACCTGTGGTTACTTCACCCATAGCGTGCTGCTCTGAGGGACAACACTTCATTTCTGTGGAAATACGACAATTCACAGGAGCTGACCAACTGCACCTCCTGGTATCTGGGGCTTCTTGTTCTCACACAATCACTTCCTCAGCAGACCTTGATGCCTCCCGCGGCTCTGACACTCCCCCCTCCTACAGAATCCTCTCCCCTCCCTGTAATCCTTGTCCTCCTTCTACCTTTTCCATTTTCCCACCCCACCCCCCCTTTCAGATTCTGGCTTTTTCAGTCCCGGGTTTGTATTTCTCCATGTTCCCACATCTCTACTTTCCTGATTCAATCCTCCCTCCTTTCACACCCATTCCTGAACCCTTCCCCTAGCACCCAGCACCAATCTGGAGTTCCCCTTTGGCCAGTGCCAGCAGCACAGTGAGAAGGTCAGCTCACACTCTGAAGAGTTATATCTGCAGTCATCCCTTTTCTACATCAATCTCTCATGATTAAAAGCATATGACAACTAAAAGGCCAGTGTAGCGTTTCCTGATCATGCCAGTTGAAAGATTTAAGGAGCAAAAACAACTGAAAAAACAAGGGCAAAGCCAAAACCAAAAATCCCCCCCAAAAAAGCAAAGAAAAAGCAAACTAGCTAAAATTTCTGGCCCTTCGTTCCTAGGCCAGATGACCTACTCTTCAGGCCAAGCAAAACTCAAGTGACTAAGAAAGACAGTTTTAAGATTCTGTTTAACCTGCACCAGCCTGGTACAGAACTGAACCCTGCGCTGGTAACAACTGCAAGAGCCCACAGCAACAGGTGAAGGTGACACGGGGCTCTGGCCGTACCCCTTCCTCTGACCCACACTGCAGCCAAGGCTCTACATCCCCTACCACTGGCTGATCTGTGTTTAACAAACTTTACCTTTGCAGATGGATGCAGCTACTCTTTTAACCCTGAGCAGCATGGGCACAGCTTACTAAGACACAGAGGAAGGGAGGAGAGGCAGAGCCTGTCAGAGCTGCACAACAATAGAGGCACCAATTATCCCTCCCAGCTGCACAGCAGGAAAAAGTTCTTCACCCCCAAGAGTGGTGCAGCACAGGGACAGGTCTCCCAGAGCAGCAAGAAACACCAGACTCCTTCCGCCTGCACACACCCCACAAGCCCTGGTTATTATGAGCTAAAACCAAGCAAATGTGCAGATACCGATTTCTCTTTAGAGATGTTCTCAAGGGAAACATCGACGATTCCTCTTTTTGCAACCATCTACTTCCAGCCGTCTAGAGTGACCCACAGCAGTCTCTCTGTACTGAAGTAACCTTCAATACCCCTCCGGTGCTTTTACACAGCACATTTGGAGCCCTTCACAAATCCTGAAACTCGTCAAGGCTTGGCAAACTTTGACTATTAATTTTTGCATAAAAAAAGGAAGAGCATTCACGGGGAGATTTCCTGTACTTCATCAGCTTAACTGTAATACACTCTGGATCAAGTGTCATTATTTATGGATTGAAGTGTTGTTCAGAACCCCCAGCCCAGAGCACCGTGAAAACTGAGATCAAAGAGCAGAGCTTCTGATGTGCTGGAAGCCCACAGTCCCCCCAGGTTCCAAATGGAGTAAGATGTGCACATCACTCCTGGAAATCAGCTTGCGCCACCTTGCAAAGCGCCATCCTCATTTTTCACCGGCACCAGTGAGCTCTAAGGGTACCACAGCACACGTGCCTAAGCTGAAGTCATGCACTCTGAACTGTCCCGAACACTGCTAGGATGGAGAGAACGATGAGTTAAAGCAGATGGGGATTAGCAAACTGCAGATTGCTGGAAATTAGCCAGTATGGAAAAAAAAATTGGTTCTAACTGTAGTAAGACTAAGTAGGTCACCACAAAACCACATCAGAAGGTGAGAGCAAAGGAGGAAGTGCAAGGTCAGCCTCATTACAGGAAACCAGATGTTCATCTTTGTCCCACCTGTGACACAAAGATAAAAACAGCTGCTGTCCAAAGAGCACTGCTTTTTAAAACTCGTACTTTCCCCCTCCCTGTTCTAGTGGTTTTCACTTTCTTGTAAAACAATCACATGGGTATCAGAGTGCCTGCGCCACGAACCGATGGTTTGGTTTTGATTACACTGCACAGCTGATCTTCTAAAGGGCCTTCAAAAGAACCTGAGGTCTACACACCAATACGACTGCTTGTACAACCCCCCTTTTCCTTTCCCTGAGGAAGGCAAACCAGAAACAAACAGAAATGCATATGATGCTGTTAGACTGTTTGTTTCCATAGCACTGGTCATCTCGGCACCTCAGATCTTCACGGACGGGGTGTGCATACGTTCATGGCTGACTCAGTAAGGCGGGAGGTGGGAATTATGCCATTTTCCAGGTAAGAGCCGATGCACAGGAGACTCAGAGACCCACATCACAGCAGCAGCCCGTGCCAGGCGAGAGCATTTGGGACCTACACCGGGTAAGGCTGACAACTCAACGATCATTTAATTCAAGAGTATTTTGACACGGGTTTTGAGGCAGTGGCTTTCTGACGCAGCTCGACAGTGACTGGACAGTGCTGCCCTGCCTCTCCTGTTTGGCTGCAGGGCAAGGCCGAGCAGTGACAGCTGACCACAGCGCAGCTGCGCGCTCACCCAGGCCTGCTCCGCTGCCGGGGAAGGGCCGGGCGAG
>NW_010428131.1:0-209 GCF_000710305.1 Buceros rhinoceros silvestris | reverse complement strand
CCCCGGCGCGGGGGAGGGGGCGGGGGGAGCCGCAGGGTCACCACGCCTCGTTTCAGAAGCCAGGGCCCATCTCCTGCCTTTCGGCACCACAAAGTGCGTGATGCGATGCCTCGGCATCCTCTAACAGTCGCTGCACCCGGGGCTCCAGCGCACCCACTGAACCCATAACCCTGTGCCACCACGACCTCACTCTCTGTTGAAGCACGGGG
>NW_010428130.1:8796-9071 GCF_000710305.1 Buceros rhinoceros silvestris | reverse complement strand
CTGCCCCAGCCATCCTGCTGCAAACCCCAGATAACCCCGGCGGAGCCGCCGGGTTTGCTCAGGAGTTCAATCCTGCCAGCAGAGTGTGGCCTCAGAGGTCCGCGATCCGCGCTGGTGTTTTCCAGGTTGCTGCCTGTCCTCCCCTGACCTCAGGAAGTGGATGTTTCCCAGCAGTGGGAATACAACCGCGAGCCTTAAAAATAACCTGTTTCGCTTTCAATGCTCCTCACGAAATAGGACATGTTCCTTCTGTTTAATCCCTGGGTGTGAGGAGA
>NW_010428130.1:8370-8579 GCF_000710305.1 Buceros rhinoceros silvestris | reverse complement strand
CAGGAACCTCCACCCCTCACTGGCGGGTACGTACGTGTTTGAAGGAGGTGTGGGCAGCCCAGTCATGCTGTCCCCACTTTGCAGAGGAGAGAGTGTGCGATTTCCCTCTGGGCAGAAGGAACCATCATTTCTTCCCCCTCCAGAGGAGGGTTTTGGAGGTGGGGAGGTAGTAGCAGGGAGGGGGTGGCAGCGCGCAGGCTTGGCACCCA
>NW_010428130.1:7028-8142 GCF_000710305.1 Buceros rhinoceros silvestris | reverse complement strand
CGGGGGCACGTCTTGGCCTCCCATCGGTGCTGCGAGAGGAGGATGTGCCCTGAGATGAGCTTTCCAGCTGCAGCAACGCAGGGTGTTGTTGTTGGGTCCCATCCTGAGCCCAGCGCTCAGTTTTTCCTCTGCTCTTCCTCAGACAATTTCTATTTCGGTTTTTAGCACTCCAGGCTGGGGAAATTTTGAGCAAGAGCCCGGCATTTGGTCCATTACCTCCAAATGTCGCTCGGTGGCTCACTGGGCTTAAAACAGGCCTGGCAAGGGAGACGGCTGACGAAAACCATGATGCACCTCGGAAAGGCACTTTATTCTGTTTACTTCTGCCGTCCTGGAGCATACAGTGGAAAACTGCGCTGGCTCAGGTTCCCTGCTCTCCTCTCCAGTTTCCCGCTGCCCAGGTGAGCTCCTGCCATCCCTCCCTGCTGAGGGCATCCTACCTGTTGTGCAACCCCCACCCCGGGGCTCAGCGCAGTCAGCCTTATGAAACACGCAGCAAGCACGCAGAGACTGAGGCGAGGTTTGGTTTGGGTTTTTTTTTTTTCCAAGTGGGTGGGGAACTCCTTAAATTCCCCTGGCATTGGCCACAGAGTTTTTTCCGAGCCTCTGCTCCAGTGTCTCAGCCCGCCTAGCCCTGGGGGACTTGGGCAGCTTCATAGTGGGTGTGGAACTCCTTAAATTCCCCTGGCATTGGCCACAGAGTTTTTTCCGAGCCTCTGCTCCAGTGTCTCAGCCCGCCTAGCCCTGGGGGACTTGGGCAGCTTCATCCCCAGCCTGAATCAGCGCAAGCTGCTCCTCATCCTCCCTCTTGTGCCAAGAGCTGTGGCAAACACCACCTTGGCAGTCAGTGCTGCTCACACAGAGGAGGCACCGCCGGACCCGCCTGGGTGACTTGGTGGGGACAGGACCCCCCCAGCACTGTGGCCACCGTGGGGTGGCCCGAAGGAGCACGCAAAGTCAGCGTTCCCTAGGGATGCTCAGGCATTTTGCTGACACCCACTGTTTTATGCAGTGTCCCCCTCCCCTGCCTAAAGGTACCTGGAGATCTGGGGCTCCCGGGTGGGCCAGACCGGCAGGCCCCGTGTCCTCCGGGGCCCCCTGCCTCCGGGGGAGT
>NW_010428130.1:3497-6936 GCF_000710305.1 Buceros rhinoceros silvestris | reverse complement strand
TTCTCCCGGGGGGTCCAGACCGGCAGCACCGGTATCCTCAGGGCCCCCCTGCATCCGTGGGATGCCAGCTCCCAGGGAGGAGGAGGAGGAGGAGGAGAGCTGGGAGGAGGTGGACGGTGGTGCTCTGGGAGGGTCTGGACCCCCAGGTGGTCTCGTGCCTCCACGCCTGAGCCCTTCACACCCAGTACTGGTTGTTTTTCAAGGGCGGGTTGGAAGTCCGGCAATACTGGAGGAGCTCAGGGTCCAGCGGCGCCCCAGGACCCATGCCCTGGGGTGGTGGACCTGTGCCCTTGCCCTCCAGGGCGTTTATAGTTGTTAGGGGGATGTCTTGGTTGGGGTCTGTTCTTCGGAAGGTCTCCTGCTCTGCCACAACCCCGTTCTTGGCCTTGGGGGAGGGGATGCCCTGGACATGGTGCTTCCTGTTGGGTGGGTGTCTTGTTGGGGGTCTGTGCTTCGGAAGGTCTCCTGCTCTGCCACAACCCCGTTCTTGGCCTTGGGGGAGGGGATGCCCTGGACATGGTGCTTCCCCGTCTTGTTGCGCTTGTGCAGGTAGAAGAGCAGAGGCAGGATGAGGGCCAGCAGAAGCAGTATGAGGCAGATGGGGATGATGATGCTGAACATGTTGGCCTCGATGAAGCTGAAGAAGGTGTCCCCCTCCACAGGGCTGGCTCTGGTGGTGATACTGGGGCCCGGCCAAGTCGTGGAGGGCATCCCCAGCTCGCTGGCATTGGGGCTGCTCTGTGCTGTGTCCTGGGGCTGGGGCGCCAGGGGTGAGGGTGCCAAGGGGGCTGTGAGCAGGGTGACGCCGTAGGCTTTGGAGGCATCGTAGGGCTCAATGCTGTACCCCAGGGATGCCAGTGCCGGTGGCACACCGGTGGCTGCCAGCTCAAAGACAAAGTTGTCACTCTGCAGAACTTGGTCGATCTCGCCAGCATCCAGCACCTCCAGCCCGACCAGCCCTTGCTCCAGCTCACTTTGGCTGAAGGTGTCGACTGGGGTGGTGGGTTGTCCTGGGTCCCTGGAGACCCTCACCAGACGGCTGGCACGGGGCGCCCTGCGGATCTTGAAGACTGGGATGCTCTTGGTGCGGTTGGCCAGCTCGCTGGCATCAAGGACGCTGGTGTCCAGGAGGGCTGTTGTGCCCCTGGGCCACACGCTGCCCAGTCGAGCCTTCACCAAGGCACGGACAGTCACGTTCACCACTCCAGTCCTGTTTGCTGCCCGTGACATGGCAAGGAACTGGAAGTCATCCTCAGGAGAGGTGAGGTCAGTGAAGGTAAACGTCACCTCTCCACGGTCCAGCTGCTTCTGTGAGAAGTCCCGCACTGGCTTTTGGTTGACGTGCACTTGACCAAACCTTGGGTTCCTGGTGATCCTGTACAGGGCATTCCCTGCACCCCGCTGTGCAGCTCCCAGAAGGTGATGGTGGGACACAGAGGCCCTGTTCAGGTCTTGGGCTACCTCCAGCAGCACCGGGCTGGCAGCAGTGCTCACTGCAGGCAGCACCTGGATGTCCAGTGAGGTCAGAGTGGGTGGGTGGTGGCCAGCAGAGAGGCTCAGGGCTAAGGACCCTGGGGTGGGGCTCCTGGTGGCAACAAACACCACGCGGCCTGCATTAACATCTGCTTGGGTGAAGTGGTTGATGGGCTCCTGTGGGTTGTGGGCATGAGCCAGGTGGCCAGTGAGGGGTCTCTGGAGGATGCTGTACACCATCTCCTCTGGAGAACCTGGTGGGTTTGCCACATCCAAGTATTCCTGGGACAAGGTCACCATGGAGCCTGGTGGGACTTGCAGCACTTCTCGCTGCCTCACCACCTGTAGTGGCTTGCTGCTGCTGGTCACTGTAATATTGAAAGCTTCAGAGATGACTACCCCTTCCTGCGGAGGATGGATGGACTGGTGTGCCCGGGGCCGGAGCCAAGCCTTAAATCTGAAGTGGTCTTCAGAGATGCCGTCTCCACCATGGGCGTATGCTAGGCGTCCTGCGGCCAGGTCTGACTGCAGGAAGAACGGCCGTGACTGCTCCAGGGGCACACTGGCCACCAAGAGCTGCCCATGAGCTGGCAGCCCTGTCACCAGGAAGACAACATCATATGCAGCCCTCTCAGGGACTGGGGTTTGGCTCAGGACGTTAGAGGCATCCAGAACCGAGGTGCCAATCTCAGCCCGTTGGTCCCTTGCCAGCTGGAGACCTGGGGAGAAAAAGGGAAAGCCCAAAGGCCTGTCATTCCTGGGAAGAGCCAGGATCTGCGGGAAAGAAGAGCAGCCCCAGGTGAGAGCAAGACAGAGCAGACGAAGGAGGATTGGAAAGAAATGGAGAGGGATGAGAAGACAACTGCTGCTTGACATAGCATCAAAGCTTGTGCTTGGCTGGCCATGGGAAATGGCAGAGTGGTGTCTTCTTCAGACTAACAAACCCTCCTCAAGCCTGCATAATCTCCTTAAGCTGGAGGATTGTGCAGACTTCAGGAGAGCTCGTCTGTCCCTGGCCTCTTCCTTCTTTACCTGCGTTTCTCCATAGCTGGGTCGAGCGCTGGGGACAGCTGGCCTCAAAGGAGATCAGCACGAGGAGGACGAAGGAATCTGAGATGGTCATGGGAGCGACCACACGGAAGCGGATGGCGTCTTGGGCAAGCCAGAAGGGCTTCTCTGGCATCTCATGCTGGTAGAAGATCAAGCCGCTGTCCACCTAAAAGCCAAACCCCTCAGTGAGCTCTGCTAAACGGCAAGATAGGCACCCAGCGTGGGTGCCGGGTGCGTCTGTCTCGTCTCCAGTGTGATGGACCCTGGTGATGCTGCGCTAGAGCCAATACGCGCCCCCCGGGCTCCCATCTTGGCTCTGGGGAGGAGCAGCCAAACCCTAATTAGATAAGAAACGGGGCTCGGCACCAGCCACGGCGTGATAGCCACCACCGCGAGCTCACGGTGACTCTGCCGGTGGGAGAAGGCTGGCTGTAAGGCTTTGCTCGAAGTGGAGGGCGAAGCATCATGCTCGGCTCATACCCACGGCCGGGTGTGCCGCGGGGCGGCAGCCTAAGAATAGGGATGGTAAGTCCCTGAGCCTCCCCTGGCGCTAAATCCAAGGCTGGTGGCCGCAGTAAAACGGGGGCCGCGGCTCTCCGTACCTCTCAGCGGCTGTTGGAGAGCTGGGAAAGCTGCGCCGGAGCTGCAGCCTTGCCAGGGCTTGGGTGCCCGTGGCAGCAGGGGAGTTGTGCTGGGACCCCCGGGCTGTGGTGGAAGGTGACGAATGGCTGGGCCTGAGGGTCTTGGGGAGATGGGGAAGGTGAAAGCTCACCTGGGCTTGGGTGAAATTCCTGATTTCCTCCCCCTGGGAGGTGCTCAGCCTGCCCAGGCGCGGGGCTTGCTCGATGCTGTAGTACAGGGCGGTGGAGCCGACGGGGCTGTTGCTCACTGCCTGCAGGTTCTGGCTGGTGATGGG
>NW_010428130.1:2667-3398 GCF_000710305.1 Buceros rhinoceros silvestris | reverse complement strand
GCCTCACTGCCTGCAGGTGCTGGCTGGTGAGGGGCTGCAGGGCACCTGGAAATGGCCAACACAGACTCGAGCCCATCGCCTTGCCACCCACGTGCAGCCCCTGTCAGGGGTGTCTCTTGGCAGCGCTCGGGGTGGTGGGAGGGTCCAAGGGTCCAGTTTGCCATCGAACTGGGAGGATGGGGAACGTGCCCATACCCACCTGGGCAGACGGTGAGGCTCTGCTTCTTGGCCAGGCTGATGAGGGGCTCTCTCTGGGCCCTGACGAGGAAGAAGTGCCCAGGAGACAGGTTCTCGCCATCCCACAGGTCGAAGGCGAAGCCCCCATCCAGGGGCCCTGTGGAAAGCAGGGAGCCGGGCATTTATGGGGGGGGGCCACGAGGGATTGCAGCCCCCTCTTAACCTGGCACAGTGTGGACCAGGGTGCTGCGTGACAGGGTCAGCATCTGCTTTGGTGGCACAGTGCTCCCCTCCAGTGGTGTCCCCTCTCTCGGGCCGGGGGTGACACTGGAGGGCCGGGGCACCTTAGCCCTGCCCTACCTTGGTGTACAAAGAGGACGAGGCCATTGTCTATCTGGGCCTGGGTGAACCGCTGGACCTCAGCACCGGGCGCCGACCTCAGCACAACCTTTCCGTTGGCCGGGGGCTGGATAGAGTAGGTCACCTCCTCCGCTGGGGAGTCCGAGTCCTCGGCGCTCAGGACGTGGGGGCCGATGGCAGCCGTGGTCCCTTCC
>NW_010428130.1:0-2548 GCF_000710305.1 Buceros rhinoceros silvestris | reverse complement strand
GGTCCCTTCCCGCAGCTGGGGGATAGGGAGAGGCTGTAATCCCCCCCGGATGCCCCTGGTACTTCTCCCTTCCTCCCCAGCCTGCCCAACACCCTGTCGCTGCTCAAACCGCTTCACCGGGTGCCTGAGCGCGTCCCAGCCTGACAAGGACGCCTTGTCCTCACGCTGGGTGATGCCTCTGTCATCTGGCCTCTTCCCAGCCCTGCGTCACCCTTCGCTGCTGCCGTGTTTGCCAGCACGTGCCGTGCCGCTGGGTCCGTGCCTTGGCATGGCGTGTGCAGTACGGAGGTGAGGGCTCGCTCCTCTGTGCCTCAGTTTCCCCAAGCACTGGGCGTGGAAGAAGGCACGGCGCTGGTGCAGCTTGTGGAGCTGGGGCAGAGCCCGGGGAAGGGCTTTTTGTGGGGCTGCTGAGCCCTGAACTCAGGGCCTGTTGTGACAGGACAAGGGGTGATGGTTTTAAACTGAAAGAGGGGAGATAGGGGAGATTGAGACTAAAGATAAGAAAATGTTCCTGCTCAGGGTAGTGAGGCACCGGCCCAGGTTAACCAGAGAGGTGGTAGAAGTCCCATTCCCGGTCAGGTTGGAGCCTGGGGCTCTGAGCAACCTCATCTAGTTGCAGAAGTTGGAGGGGGTTGGACTAGCTGATCGTTAAAGGTCCCTTCCCACCCAAACCAGTCCGTGATTCTATGACCTCACCGCCCGAGCTGCTGCTGTGTGCGTGAGGACAACGGCCCCTGGGTGTTTCTCTTAGCTCAAGCACCGTCCCACCGCCCCCTCGCAAGGCCAGGAATGACAAGTATGCAGCTGAGCCCAGGGCTGCTCTGAAGCTTCCCAGGGCAGCTTCTCCCCCCGCCAGCGGTGCCCACCCAGGGCCCTGGCACCTCCCCTCTCCAGCTGGAGGCCACAAGTTTCCCTGCTCCTAATCCTGTGCCACATCACGCTCTCAGCAGAACACGGGGATGAACTCTGCACTGCCAGACGGGTTCTGCCCACACACCCCAGATCTGCCTTTCGCCCTCAGAATCCCCAGATTCGCAGGGTGCCTGGGCTGAGCATTCCTTGAGCCTGGCCCGCGTCCTGCAAACGCACAAGGCAACACCCAGGCGCTGGAGGAGCTGCTCAGCTGGACACGCTGCGTTACATGAGCTCTGGTCTGCTGTTTTCAGCTGGCTTAACCCGAAACATTTCTTGAGTGGGTGTGGGTGCCTCCAGTGAAATGAAATCCCTTGGCAGTACCTGTGGGATGGCGGGAGGCGGGCTGCAAAGCACAGCTTTGGAGAGACAGGGTGGGGGAAGCGCCGCTGGACACTAGGGCAGGGGCCGAAGCCCGCGCAGCAGGAGCTGCTGCTCCACCGCGCTGTGCGCCGAGGTTTTTGGGCTGCTCGTCGCCAGCACACACAGCCGGTCGCTTCAGCACCCACTGGAACTGCAATCACACCCCAGGCTCGGTGCCAAGGAAAACTCGCCGTGGTCAAAGCCCGGAGAGGTGTTTGCAGGCAAGGGGGACGGGCGCTCCCGGCGACGGGCACACGCAGCGGTTGAAGCGGCTTTGCTGCCAGCTGACCCACTTCACCATGCTCCCTGGCCTCTCTGAATTATTAAAACCTTCCTCCTGGCTCCTGCTCTCGCTTACTTGGCTTATTGTGTTTGCTCAGCCTCCGTGTCGCCTCCGCTCTCTGGGAGAGCGTGTGGGGAGGTAGCGAATAGCGCCGGGAGCGTGGCCGTGTGTTTTGGAGCAGGAGTGGAAGCTTCCCTCTTGGCGGCATCCAGCCATCCTTTCTCCTGATACAACCCAAGAAGCTGCTTGAGGCACATCTGCCTGGCCCTTTCCCGGGGACTCCGTTTCGGGGTCAGAACCCTGCCCATTGTCTCCCCAGCTCTGCCTGGACTCTGGACCCCCGGGGCTGGCAGGCGCCGGCAGCAGAGGAAGGCTTTGTGCAATCTCTCTCCTGGACCCGGCTGACCTTTAAACGCTGAAGTCATCTCTCCCCAAAGCACAAACACAGCAGGGCCGGGCCCCTCCTGGGTTGCTTTAGCATTGCTCCTGCTCAGAGCAGGGAGCCTTTCCCAGCTCCTGAGCCGCTCCTCGGGCCCACTGAGCCAGCGTGGAGCAGCCCTGTGGGCAAGCGCTGCTCCTCAGGGAGCAGAGAGGGGGGTTTTGCCTCTGCAGTGGGGCTGAGGGGCTGCTGTGGGTCCAGCGGGGGAAGGATTAACCTCGCCCCGTGGGGACCGCAGGATTTTGGCACAGCTGTGGCAGGTCCTGGAGGCACGACTTAAGGCACTATAAAAGGGATTGGCTGGGAGGGAGGTTGAGCTTCCTGGGCTGAGCGTGGGACTGGGGCAGGTCCAGAGTCAGGGCTGGCTGTGGATGGGGGCACTCCCTCTCACTTTGACTTCCCCATCTCTGGGGCTGCTTGCGTGGGTCCTGGGCAGGGCAGCCCTACCCTTCCCTTCGGGCATCTCCTCCAGAGCCCAGGCTCGCAGACACCTCCCCGAAGCCACCGCGGTGATCCTGGAGTGATGATCGTGGTGGAGCCAGCTACCAGCG
>NW_010428129.1:665-2066 GCF_000710305.1 Buceros rhinoceros silvestris | reverse complement strand
ACGGGGCATCTACAACTTTGCTGGGTAACCCGTTCCAGGTTTCACCAATCTCATCGTAAAAAAATCTCTTCCTTTTATCCACTCTAAATTTAGCCTGTTTTACTTTAAACCCATTAGCCTTTGTCCTGTCACTATAAGCCCTGGTAAAAAGTCTTTCTCTGTCTTTCTTAAGAACTCTCTTTACATATTGAAAGGCTGCTACGAGATCTCCCCAGAGACTGTATGCCCCCCTAACGAAATAGCGGGGATATTTAGCATTCAGGGGTTAGTTAGAATTTCTTTTGGTCTCATCTCTGCATACATACAGATATTACATCGTAATCTTGTGAACATCAGGAGACAAAGGAGAAAAAAGACTAGACAAATAACATTGGTAGTCTGTGCCTTGTATAGTCTATTAAGGATTAATTCCACTTGAATACTTGCCAAAGAGGTCCTATGTAGAAAATGATTAGCCACGAAAGCAACTCTACCTTTAGCTTCGGGCTAAAAGACCTTCTCTTCTGAACCTTCTCTTCAGGATCTTCTCTGATCAATTCCAAGGATGATTCTCCTTACTAGAAGAGTAACAAATTCTGCTTGGGTTCTGCCAGTTCAGCTGTATGTCTTACGCCAGCATTAATAATAAATGGCCTAAACTCACATACTTGTTTTGCTGATGCACTAGAAAAGACAGAATTCTTTTTACTCTGTTCGAGAGGTTTTGGCCATAAAGGGAGAACGAAGACAATATTTCAAAGCTATGATGCTGAGTAAGGAAATACATTTTCCTTTAGTCAGTTGTCTGTCCCTGGCTACTGGAAGTGTTCATTCATGGCAACATCTTCACTGCACCAGTCATCAGTTGCATAGGTTTTACAGGTTTCCTGTAGAAAACCATCATCTCCATGGAGACATGTCTCAAGAAACAGAGGGAATATCCTCCTGTGCAATGTCCAGGGGCAAGGGTACTCTCTCATGGCTTCGTGCAGTTCTTTTGCTTGGTTTTTGTGTAAAAACCTTTTGATCTATTGCACACTGCTACTGACAGCTGTTCTTATATCTGAGCATAGGATGTTCACTATCAAGCAAGCTCAATGTCATAAACTCTCGAAGTTCATGCAGTTCCTGATGATCAGAGCACACCACAGACTGGCCAAACACCAATACTGCCAACCCTTTGCAAATGGCTGGCATTCAAGTCTCCGCTTGACCATTTCCTGTAAAGAAGAGTTCACCACACCTCCTGGCAGCCAGTGTTGCAGCACAATTGATCTTATGCTTGTAAACGTTTTTGCTGTTTGTTCTCACTTGATACCATTATTCCTCATAAATGACATCCAGCAAGATTTTGTTCAGTCTGCAGCTGACCTCCAAAGGCTTTGGATGAGCCATGAAGGGAAGAAGCAAATACAGAAGGAA
>NW_010428129.1:0-517 GCF_000710305.1 Buceros rhinoceros silvestris | reverse complement strand
AATGCAGGATTTTAATTTGTTGTTTGTTAGCTCCTCTAAGTAAATTTCAGATTCATCAGATGATGTCTTCTTACAAATTCTGGCCTGTACTGACAGCATTTAACACAAATCAGGAAAGGGTGATCTGGAAGGTACGCTCCTTAACTCCACCTTTTCAACTGACAGCATCAAGCTTCCTTTATACCTTCACCAGGAGGAAAACAAGAACGTTCTTCCGAAAACAGTCCAGTTAATATTTTCATCAGCAAGTAAAATCAGCTCCTTTCAGAGGGTATCCAACACTTAATTCCTTTTAGTCTTGAGAGAACTTCTTTTTCCCCACAAGGGTCCCCAGCTGGGTGTGTCTTTCAGATAGCAAACTGGGCTGGCAGGGCACTGGAACATCCCGATATACTTTCCTGGACCAATACAGCATTATGACTTTGTAACGTGAGTTTGACTCAAAATGTGGTATGGTGTAGCAGTTAGGGAAACGTTTCCTGTTTCAGGTTTGTTTGAAACTGACCAGTTGGAATAT
>NW_010428128.1:0-5003 GCF_000710305.1 Buceros rhinoceros silvestris | reverse complement strand
TAAAATATAATGAATTAAAGAATATTTTAAAAACCATCAGTTCAAAAACTCCTGTTTACAGTCAGTCCTTTCATTAAAATATCTTTTAAATGTTGTTTTGTTATTTGGGTTTCTTTTTTAGAAGAAGATGCAAAAATTCAGCAGCATTCTGTAGCCTCTTTTGTATGGAATTGGGGCAAGGAATTGTGAAATAATTTCATTTTGGTAAGAAGTACTTCCTCCGTGGACAACCAATTTCTTCATATCTTCTTCCAAACTGTAGAAAATATAAGTCAAGATTGCTTACAGATATTACGTCTGTATTACAGATAATTATCAAAATTTCAGTAGGTCAGACTGGAAGAGCACATAATATTCTTAATATTTATGCACATAGAAATATTTCTGAAACCACTGAAGTTTCCTCCATTCTGTGATGTCCAGTCTGGTTTATTATTTTTTTTATCTCGCAGCGTTTAAGACCTGGTGAGAGCACAGCACCATGAGTTACCCTCTGAGCCTTACTAGAGTGATACCTGAGGTGGTCCTTCCAGGTCTGTATTCCTCATATAAGTCTGCCTGCCTCAAAAAGATGTTATCAGTCTGTAGGAAAAAGATACCAGCAACTGCAAAAGCCTAAAAGCTGACATATAGAAGAGGTGACGTGCTGTAATAGATAGAAGCTTTATGATGCATTTATATTCTCAATGGACATGAAGAACGTGAGACTATACAGTCAAATATGATGTGCTACTTAGCACTAACAAATGAAGGTGTCAGTATGGAAAAAAATTATAAGGAAATTTAAAGATATTTTTAAAATTAAAGAGAGAAGTAATTAAAAGCATGGAGATTTTCTATTTCCTTTATTAAAGGAGCTCATATTGAACAAACACTGGGAAATATATATGACACACTAAAGACAAAACTGCTGAGAGCACACCCAAGTTATAGCTTCTTGGTCCAGGGATCATCAAAAGGAAAATCAGTACATCCAAGGTTAAAAGTGATGTAAAGCTCCTAAGTGCCCATAACCATCCAAACAGCAAGGAATGACAGAGTAGTTCAATTACACTGAATATAAATTAAACACATTTGTCAATGAGTTCTAATGGCAAGACTGAGTGACTTTTATGCAGGAGAAGTCTCCTGAAGAAGCAACTTCTCCTATATATTAACTACAAGTTTGAATAATGTTCTTTATGTTAAAGATTTTTTCAAAAGACAATGTCACCTTGAATTTTTCCTATGATGGACAATATGACAAGACCCATTAGTTCTTCTAAAAATAATATCCATATTTGCTACCAAAAAATGCTATCAGCAAAGTGCTTCTTTATATATATTATAAATACATACATTTTATGTGGCTGAAGATGGTTTTATAGACCATTAAAGATTTACACAATCAGCGCTGCACTCCTGAAATCCACGTTTTACTCAAAATTAGTCATTTTAAAGGGTCTGTTAAAAATGGTCATGCTGATGTATCCAACTTTATTGAAGCTGTCTTATGATGTCATAACTGTTTGTGCTAGTCTGTTCACAAGGCAAAAGATAAGTTCCTTCTGTCATCACCCCATCACTTTTTAAAAGAGATCTGATAAGCTTAAACATGCCAGTTATCTAACTGCTGATTGAGAACTGAACTTCTGTACTGCCAGATAACTACTTATCTTCAAGCAACATAGTATTCTAAAAATCTAACAGGTTGTGGTTATTAATAACTGCATCTGCTGAAGCTGCAACCCACGGAATACTCCGTATTTTAGTAGAAGACTGTGTCTCCTGGAAAGATACTTTCTTTCTTGAGAACTGCTGTGTCATTGTTGAGCTAAGAAAGCGTACAGGTACTGCATACACCTACATCCATATCCAAGGCTTCCTACCTAAATACATTGCTTTTGTAGCATGGTTCTCCTGGTTACTCAGGAAAAGAGAGGGTGAGCATGAGAAATGGCAAGGTAGGAAAGTGTTGCTCTTGAGTTACTAAAAACCACAGGAGTTCCCTGGAACTGCTATTTTAAAACCCGGTTATCATAAGCTCTGTGGTCCAATAAAGTTAATGATAAAGTATGGCTATTCCCTAGCCATTATTATTTTAAAAAATGTCTAATTCTCAATTTCAAAGCATCAGATGGGATGTATTTGCTTTGGCCATTAATGATGGCTAATACTATATCATAAAGTCTAAAAGTTTAAATCGTGAGATCTGAAATGGTACTTAGGAACAGTAAAAAGTTCAGGTTTCATCCCTTTCAAAGGTCAAATGGGAATAAATAAAATAAAAGAGAAGGCCCTGAACTTTTATTAAAGCAGTAATATCTTGCCTTTGTATGGTATTTTTTCTCTGAGCACTGTACAAACATTAATAACGTTAAAAGTTCTGCAATCCTTGGAGTCTCCATTTTACAGATAGAAGAAAGTGAGGAATAGAGAACGTTATGGTATAAACTCTCATCAGTGCCCCTTAGATCAATTTTAGAAAGCATTGCTTAATTTATGGTATCACGGAATAGACAAAATTACCAATATATTTACAGAAATGATGAATAATTCGGTACTAATGGAGCCAGATCTGGAGATGCACCCTTAAAATTAGTGGTCTTTCTCACAGCTTTGCATAGGCAGCAGGAGCACAACTAGGAAGGTCTGGTTGAATTTTTACCTCAGATTATACACGTAGCAACGATTCAGCAGATAGCAACCAGCAGAATCAGTAATGTGCCCTTTGTATCTACAAGGACCAGATCAGCTTACAGTCTGGGTTTAGTGTCTTTAGGACAAAAATCAATCTTGCTATGGCTTGTTATGAATGGTCAGCCTCTCTGAAGCCAGGTCTATTGAGACATACCTCATCATCATCATCATCATGGCTTGGCTTCGTGAACAAAGATCTGGGAAGGGCTTTCCCCATGCTCACTGCAAGCAATCAGTGCACCCTTCGGGTCTGCGCGGCGGATTTTTTAGGTGAGGCAGCAGCGTGCGCAGAACTGGCTCCACCCTTTATACCTGAAGTTCATCTGCCAGGGCCTAGCGAGCTTGGACGGTGACAGCAAAGTCCTCAGGTCGTAGGTTTGGTTAGAGTGTCCTTCTCTTAGATGATGGATGCCTTACAAGACTAAACGAGCTCCATCTGCCCGGGTTTGGAGTCAGAGTTGTCCTTCTCCTAGGATGGCTGCCCGAAGGCTAGTGAGCCCATCCTGCCCATGGACACACTTTGTCTGACCCTTCAGTTGAGACCTGTCTGGCTTGGGAGACCCTACCGGAGGCACATGCCACCGCCAGCACAGCTCTCAACCTCACAAGGACACGCAAGCTCCTTCCCCACAGCAAGGGGGTGCCCATGAAAGAGTCGCTGCTCAACCTCTGGACATCACAGACCTGGGCACGGGGCGGCCGGGGCCTGCCAAGAACAGGAGTCCTGGAGGTCTGAGACATACCTGAGACAGTAGAGAAGTTCACCAAACCATATTTTTTGCTTGCATTTTGTGAAATGTCAGTGCTTTAATTCTACTCTTTAACTGGTACTCACAGCTCTCTTACAAACATCTTTTAAACATGGTTCAGAGTTGTATTTTCTGTTGCTAGAAGAACCCCATATGTCTGTACCATGTGACAGAGCATTGTGTAGGTACACTTCAGCTGCACCAGAACAAGTACATCCAACAGTATGAACATAAGAAACACTCGATGCATCAGACCAGTGGTCTATCTAGCCCCCTATTCTGTCTGGTACTGGGAAAAGTTATTTAGGAGTGTACGGTCCTGGCCATTTCTCTTGGTTGCCTCCAAGGATCCAGTGCTTTAGAATCCGTTTACGGATTTTTGACCATGAATTTTTTTAATCCCTTCATAAAGCTGATGATAATATATGCTTCTACTGATTTTCTACTACTTTCTACTTTCATTGAATACCATCTTGTTCTTGTACTCTAGGATTTGCTGAACGGTAGTCTGTGTTCATCTTACTTAGCAGCACCCTCATGTTTTCATAATAACACCTTCAGGCTTTTTCAGTTTATGTAGGCACCTGCTGCATCTCTTTAATCATTTCAGTTGTCCTTCTCCAGATCTTCTGTAGCTTCTTACCAGCTCAATAAACATCTATTTCCAGGCTAAACTTATCGCCTCAGCCTGTGCTGGGTTGGGAATTCCTGTCCTGTATTTCTGTGTCGTGTAGCCCTGTCACAGAAGTGTGATTTTATATCCACCGACTGCAACAGTAAGACTGTCCTACATTCCCATCCATTGCAATCAAAATAGGTATGGTAGCTATTGTATGCAAAAAAGGTTTTTGCTTTTAACCAAAAGAACAGGAGTAGAACAGGAAGCTATTTCCTTATGCTTTTAAAATGGATTTGGAGATGTTAGCAATCTCTAGAAAAGCTTCTTTTTACCTCCTTTTGTGCAAAGTCCACAAAATTACTGCTTGGCTATGCATGCATTGAACTCACAAAAAGCAGCTTGTGCATTGTGATTGCCTGGATTAAATCAAGGTTTAAAATATAACTTCCAAATGCAGTCGAATTTCTCAAGCTGTCTTTCACATATAAAAGTAACAGGTTCCTTCTAATTTTTCAGTGTTCTTTAAAACCTGTTCCCTTATAAAAATGTTAGCAATTTCCACGTCGTGCAAGTAGGAAGAGTCACGGCAGTTTATTAAACAAAATTATTAAACTAAAGTATTCAGAAGGAGAGAAATGAGTTTATTACTTACTCGTTTGTCTAAATAGGTACTGCAACTCTCCCTTGAGACAACTGTGTTAGTGACAGCTTTTACAGTTGTGTTATTCAAGTTGTAGAGATACTATTTCAGCATTCAAAAGCTACAAATACTTCCACTCCTCTGCCACCAATGCCTGTGTGACTGTGAGCTACTCATGTCACAGATTTTTCTAGCAAAAATCCGTAAGAATAAACCCCTTTAGTAAATTTTTTTAACCTATTGTTGTTTTTCTGAAGTCTGCATTCTATACCTGTGATGGAAGTGTAGTATTGTGGAAACTTATTGTGATATTTAG
>NW_010428127.1:16810-17131 GCF_000710305.1 Buceros rhinoceros silvestris | reverse complement strand
CAAGGAAGTCTAGCCCAAACCGGGACAACAAGTCATACGTAGTGCTGCATGTTTACAGCATGCGTAGCGTGTGTAGCCTGTGGTTTGCATGCATGTTGTTGGGGGAGAGCCTGAAGAACAAAGCCTATTTTGGAAGTACAATACCAACATTGCCTGGCAGTCAGAAAATTTGAAATTTTGTTTCCTCTGAGGAGGTCAGCCTAGGCAATAGGAGCTGAGAAATGCTGGCCACAAAACCATTGTATTGTCCATAAATGTTTAGTGGGGTTAACTGAGAGGTGTGACACATCTGTGGCATGAAGAGGAAGAAAGTGACTGGGG
>NW_010428127.1:10408-16694 GCF_000710305.1 Buceros rhinoceros silvestris | reverse complement strand
TGAATGAATGTGTCATCTCTTAAACATGATCGGAGGTTTAGGGTGGCTGAAAGAATTAAGATTGGACACCTTTAGTGTCAGAAAAATTAAAAGTAGTTAAACTTTCTTGTTAGCTAGATTCTTAGTTACGAAAGGTTCTTAGAGCTACAGATGCAGCTTGAAGCTTGCAAGAGCTTTGTGTGAATCATTTAAAGTGCTTCCTGCTCCTTCTGAGGTTGAGAAGCTGCAGAAGTTGCCAATCATCTTATTCTGGTTTGGCTGCAAAAAGAATGTATTATCAGGAATAATTAAAAATGGTATTGCTGCAGTAATAGGTTTGAGGCCTTGCTATACAATGGAGTCAAGCAGAACTTACGCATGTGCTGTATTTCATGGTGAACTTAAAAAATAAGTCTTATCAGTTGAAATTTTTTAAGGTAGTCTGGATGCTCTGTGTTCTTGAATAGATGGGATGCAATGACTGACTTCTGTTTTGTCAAAAAGCTTGCTTTTTACAACGGAAAAAATGGAACAATTGCTTTTAAAATGCACAACCTGTGGTGAAATGTAAACTGTATGCTCACTCCCATGAGTGCCTTTCTTAGCATGGCTTCAGTCTTTAGCATTCGCTTGGGATACATCTGTGCTGTGTGGTGGGGTGCTCCTGCTAGAGCTTACACTTCTCAAGCAGGCTATACAAGGGAGTGCGGCACCATGCAGAAGTACTTGATCACGTCTGAGTGGGATAGCCCTTAATGACAGCAACCCACAAAGAACCACTGTGCTGGAGCTTGAGGTGAGGAGCGTTTACAATATACTTGTTCAGGCTTCCCCCATCACCTGCACTCTCTGTCACAGCAGCCAAAATGCTAAATAAGTGTTCAGGGAGATAGTGTTAAGCTCTGCAATATGTGTGGTCACTTTTTTCTTATCGTCATGTGACCTTTCCTTTAATTTTTTTTCCCTCCTGCTTCCACAGACTCTTCCTTATTTGGTAGACCATGGAGAATCCGGTCCTATCCGATGTAATAGGTGCAAGGCTTACATGTGCCCTTTTATGCAATTCATTGAGGGTGGAAGGAGATTCCAGTGTTGTTTCTGCAGCTGTGTCACTGAGGGTAAGATTTCTTCTGGAAGCTGGTCTCTAGGCTCTGTTGGAGTGATCTTTGAACAAGATGCAAGCAAAAAGTCTTTATCGTGTTATGGTTGTTTATAATGTATACTGTGCTATAATGTGTGTTTAGTCTGGTAAAAATAAAATCATTATAAAACATGTTTGGTGCTCAGTTCTGAAATTGCATCCAAATTAAGTAGGTGCTTATGCACTGCAGTATTATTGTACCAAATTTTTAACGTGAGGTACTTGCAGCATGATGTGTGGTGGTTTGAAAAATTATTTATGCTGTTTTCTTAGGATATTTCAAACTTAGTTTTTTCTGTGACAGACTGAGATGTATGCCTAGTCAGTAGCATGTTAGGATTATTTTTTGCTCACAAAACCTGTTTAAACACTGCTTAGAGATGAGATTGCAGCTACATCTGATACAGCTGAATAGGAGTGCTCAATATATGCCAGTTAATATTAGTTGCTCTTCTAAATTAATATAAAACTTGCTTTCTTTTAAGCATAAGTTACTATGTTCATAGTATGACATCAATAGATTTGTTCTGAAGGCACAGTGGAATGTAAGGTACAATGAATCTTATGGTGATGTTTTGAGTTTCATTTGTGGTAGCATTGGTGGCTTTTGATGGACTGTTGGTTCTTATCAGCTCAGTTATGCTGTTCAAATGTTTGTACAAATCAAAACGGGAAGCTGATGGGGGTTAGAAATGGCCAACTTTAAAAAATGTTTTTGTCTGGTGATTTTCAGCCTGCATGCATTCTCTGTCCCTGCTCACTCAGCAGCTGCATGAATGGCTGGCTATACCTGTAACAACTGAGCAGGGGCAGGAAGGGGAGGGGTGCTCAGAGGCTGCTGCTGAAAGCAATATGGTAAAATACGAAGTAGTTGTACTTAATACTTGAGAACAATTCCTGTTTTTTCTCTGCAAAAACAATCAGATAATGAGCTTATACTGCATATATACTTGGAGAGAAGAGTAATAGGTGCTTATATATATAGTCTTAATGATATCACTTTGTTTTGTTTTGAACTGTTGAAACTTTGAAGTTTTAGGATAATTTAAAGGTGGTGAATACTGTCATTATAGATAATGTAATTTTATTCTCCCCTGGATCTCTATAAGCAGCTATAACTCAAATGTATTTTGTCACCCTAGCAGTTTTGCAGGAGGGACACTACCAGGTCATGGCAGTTCTTGGGAAACAAGGGAAATGCTTTCTCTGTTTTCGCAGCTGACTTTTGCACTCAAAAATTTAGCTTAACTCCCATTTTACTTTCTGATTGCTGGTACCAGCACGAAAGCGCTGGGTGCTAGACATGTGTTTACAATTCCAGTTCCTCCTCCTTAATGCTTTACAGTCCACTGCAAGAAGTACCCTTTCTGTCTGACAAAAGGATTATGGCAGAGCGCCTAGAAGGCTGTACTCTTATGTGGCATGGGAAGGGAAGGAAAAAACTAACCCATACAGCAAAATAAGGAGCTCAACCTTTTAGTAAGCCTAAACTGAGTCCATAATGTAGCCTTTGGTTTGACTCAAACTCTATTGTACGTCATTTGTTACTACTAATACAAGATTGTTTTATTTTTCCTTTGGACTGAGTCCTTCAGAAGAATCCTAAGAGCGTGTTGTAGTGACATTTCTGGATGAAACATAAAATAAGAATGTAAAGGAGATTCAAGAAGGGTACAACAGTGACTACACAGTGTGCCACCTAGTGCATAGGGCAAACTGGAAGCAGTTTGTCTGTATTTCCTGGCTTTAACAGTGCTTTTAAATTGCATTAGTATTTTTAGTAATACTTGCATGCTAGCACAGAGTGCTAACTAGCTTTCCTGGAGTTTTATTTGAAACAGCTGTTGTCATGTGAGCTCTCCAGTCAGTGCTTATCATGGACGTGTCACTGAATGTAATGATTGTTCCTTTCCCAGTGCCACCTCACTACTTCCAGCATTTGGATCATACTGGAAAGCGAGTAGACTTCTATGACCGACCTGAGTTATCACTGGGGTCTTACGAGTTTCTAGCAACGGTTGACTATTGCAAGGTACAGCAGTATGTGTTCATTACTGTATTTTGTTTTGTTTTTAAATAAAAAGCCTATTGTCCTAAAAGTAAGAATGACATGAATTGTCTAGGGCTGCTTTCTAGCTGGCAGAATTAATTAACAGCATTAATGCAAACTGCTTAATTGTGTAAAATAATGTGCTTGTCTCCTTACTGCCGAAAGTAGAGGAAGTCTTGCTCACACATGACATAAAATAATCTTATTACATCTGCCTCTGTCATTCTCTTCTGGAGCTACATAAGCAGCTATAGCTGCCGTTACCTTAGAAATTCTGCAGGAGGGACCCTCTTGCAGTAATCCTTGGGGCAGGAGGAGAATGTAGGAGAGATTCAAAAATACAATAGTTTGAATAGATTCAAACACACCATGCAATATGCCGCCTGCTGCCTAAGACAGGCTTTACCTATTGAACTTAAATTTCAAATACAGCCATAGTGGTTAAAACACAAGAATAGTGTGGAAATACACATTGTCAGAGCTGATTCACCTCTAAATGAAAGGTTTAAACAATAATTAGTCTCTAAGGAATAGGGAAAATATGTGCAGGGTATTTATCAAAGCAATTAATAGCTCTGCTGAAATAAATGCTGGGAATATAAATATCTGTGTGATGCAACTTTATACCAGTTATCTTCTGATGCCTCAGATGTAGTTCAAGTTAAGGGAAGAAACAAACATCTTGCTTCTAACAACTTAAGAAGCATTTTTAATTGAAATGAGATGTGATCTTCCCAGCTTTTTTGAAAGTTCTTCTGTTTTGCTTCTGTTCTGTGTGCTCCTTCCAGTATGACCTATAGACTTCAGAAAACTGTTGACTGAAGTAAGTTTTTCTTTCCCAAAGCAAACCTAATATTTAAGTAGAAGGAAGAGGCTGCAGTTCTCAGAGAGGAAGATCTTTTGCTTTATATTGATGAGATCACCTATAACAAGTCTTGTCAGATTCCAAAGTCTTGAGAACCGGAAGGAAATTTTCTTGTCTGCTTTCCCTATCTGACCTCGTCCTGTAAATGGATGAGTTAGTTATAACTAGCCTGTTCTTCACTGAGCAGTGGCAGAAGCAGTCTAGGGTATGTAATACTAGCCCATTTCAAGCAGTGTGTGTACGTGTCTGTTAGGCAGTGATGGGAGAATGATCTGAAGAAACAACTACTTCTCATGGTTAGAGAAGTACGTGAGAGCTATTAAAGCTTTGACCAGCATTCATTTGTTTGTGTTAGAGCTGTTACGTGTGCCATATTACATGGCCATAATGTGACTTCTTCCCTCTCTTCTACAGAATAACAAGTTTCCCAGTCCACCTGCTTTCATTTTCATGATTGATGTGTCTTACAACGCTGTCAAGAGTGGCTTAGTAAGGCTAATATGTGAAGAATTAAAGTCACTCCTAGATTACCTGCCCAGGTGGGTGTGTTGTGTACTGCTTTAGCCAGTCAAAAAGGGGAAACTGTCACTTTTTCCCTTTAAAAAAAATAGAAATTAAAAAACTATTTGATAATACAGTCAAGCTTTTCTTCAGAAAAATGCCAAGCAGAACATCTTACTGGATACCTTCCTAGGTGAAAATAAATTTTTCTTCCTCTCATTTTTCCTCTTATCCCTTATTTTGTCAGGCTCTGTGTAACAGTTTCACTATTATTTAGATGTGAAGGCAAGTATGTCTCTTACAGGGAAGGCAACATGGAAGAATCAGCCATTCGAGTAGGCTTTGTCACCTACAACAAAGTGTTACACTTCTATAACGTGAAGAGCTCACTTGCACAGCCACAAATGATGGTTGTCTCAGACGTGGCAGATATGTTTGTACCACTCCTTGATGGTTTTCTGGTGAATGTGAACGAGTCCAGGACAGTTATTGTCAGGTAACAAGAATTTGGTTTACAATGTGTGTGGTAAACCTCTTGTTTGGAAGATCCAAGTGTTGCATGGGTATTTTTCAGTTATTCACCTAGAAACCACTCCATGTATTTTAACTTCCGATAGTCTTTGAGATTAAGCTGGCAAAGTAGGATGGGAAAATTCATGCGATAAGGGTGTTTTTGGCTCGTCATCCAGCTTGGCAGAGAGTGTATATGTAAAGGGATTTAGTGCAGAAGGGCGTTTCTGGCAAAAACTAGAATGATGCAAAGTAGAAGTTGTGAGAATACTGAATCACTGTCTTTAAAGCATCTGCCCAAATAACTGTAAACTGAGACAACAGTGGTGTCTAATTTTGGTTTTGTGGAGAAAATTGAATGAGTAGGATAGAGAAGATGAAATCTAGAGGAAAAGAAAGAGAAATTAGCCAAGTTTTGGCAAGCTACTAAAGATGATACTTGAACTGTAATTAACTATGGTGTGTAGCTAACTGCATTTTGGGAACTAGACCAGGCACTGCAGCCTGTTTTGTCATGCGTTAACAAGCATAAATACAAAACTGTGGATTAAACCTATTAATCTTTGAATAGTACACAGGATGCTTTGCAAACAGAGGCCAGGTGTCACCCGTCTTTCATAGGAGTTTACTTACCAGTGTATATTGGAATATATCAAAAGCAGGAATACAGAAGAGCTATTGAATTAGGTATCAGTTGAGCGCTATAGAGCAAACAGAGAGGAGATGGATATGAGAGGCCAGTGAAGATTGACAAAGCATCAGGTTTTTTACAGATAAATATGAGGTGCCAAATAATGTAAAAATTATGCAAATTTACAGACATGTTAGGGACTTCTGTTTAAACCACCTTAGTCCCGTGGGTTATCAATTGCAACTGTGTGGCTTTTCCAGTTAAATGGAATCTTGAATTCCTCCTTTTTCTTGTTTTTTGCTAGTTTGCTGGATCAGATTCCAGAAATGTTTGCAGACACAAGAGAAACAGAAACTGTTTTTGCACCTGTGATTCAAGCAGGGCTGGAGGCGCTGAAGGTTAGTAAATGCATTGTCATAAAAAATTGTTTTCATTCTGAGTACTCTCAAGTTCATATTCTGCTAACATACACTAATAAGACACTTCTAAAGCTTTTCTTAAGTCTCCCTGTGGTACTTGTAGGGAGTACTTGGCTTATTCTCAGTTACCTGGCTGGGTTTTACATTGAATGGTTTACAGAACCTTCCCGACCCCCCCCCCCCACACAAA
>NW_010428127.1:307-10346 GCF_000710305.1 Buceros rhinoceros silvestris | reverse complement strand
TTTAGTGTGTTACAGAACCCACCCGCCCCCCCCCCCCAAAAAAAAACCCCAAGTGCTGAAGTCTTGTCATGTCTCACTGAGGACTTCTGTAACATGGTGTCTTTCTAATCCTGTGCTTGAAGTTCTGGTATAATCTTAAACAAAAGGAGAGAATGCATTCTGAAGTTGCCTGCAACAATGTGCTAGCCAAATAAACCTTCCCTAAAGTTCTTCCATTCCAGTACTTCATCCAGGTAATTACTTGCATAAACTAACTCTGACTTGTGAATACTGATTGAATTCATTGCCTGTATGATTCCACCCAAAACTGTTCATATAGCTCCCTTTGTCGGTCATGGAAGTCCTTAGAAGTCTCTCTTAAATCCAGTTTTCATTACACTTGTTCAATCAAGAAATAAAGTAAATTACTAATTAAATGTTTACATGTGGAGAAAATAACCTACTAAACATTGCCTAGTCTTGACATAGATTATTGATTTAAAATTAATGATCCGTGAAGCTCAGCCTACAAAATCATTTGCCACTTCTGGGACTCTCTTCCACAACTCAGTAGCTGCAAATCAAAGAAGAAAGCAGTCTAGCATATTTGTGCAAAACCTTTTGTAGCTGAGTCCTGCTTACTGCTCTGTGTTTACCTGGAGCCAGTCCTTTTCTCCCTGCCATGGAACTAGCACAGGTCCAGCAGAACTGAAACTCGCTTTTCTGTAACTGACCGGTAAGCTGTGCTCCCCGTGTTGAGTACCGCTGAGATAACCAAGTGATCACTGAGCCTGTGTGTCTGACAGAGAGCCTTCCTGACTTGAAGTGATGAGAATGCTTGAATACTTGTTCCTGAATCACTGTTTTGCTTATAATTTTTATACATGTTTCTAACCTGGCTATTGCATTCTCTTTCCTGCAGGCAGCTGAGTGTGCTGGCAAGCTCTTCATTTTCCACACTTCTCTACCCATCGCAGAGGCCCCGGGGAAGTTAAAGAATAGGGATGATAAGAAACTGATCAACACAGATAAGGAGAAGGTAATAATGACTTGCATGATGCCTACATAGCAGGTCTATATGTCTCTTTATTGGATAAAATAACTAAGGCAACATCAAAAAAAATTACAAGGAAATACAAAATACAATCCCAGCTAATACTTTTTAACATTTCACTTTTATTTTCTGTTCTCAAGCAGGGCTGTATACACTTGACATCATAAGGACAGATCTGGTATGAGAACAAGAAGAGGTAGATCTAGACTCTTATACAGGATAAAATACCATAGCTGGGTTTAAGTAAATGTGCTGAACTTCAAGCTGTGTAGTAATTTTCGTAATATTCAAGAGTTCTTCAAAGTCTTGGTCAGGAAGAATTTATATGATCCTAATTTCCTTGATTGACTGGGATTATAAACTGGATCTCACTTTCTTTTTCTTACCGCAAACTTCTGATCTCATCTCTGACTTCCTTTCTTAGACTTTGTTTCAGCCACAGACAAGCTTTTACAACAACTTGGCCAAAGACTGTGTGGCCCAGGGCTGCTGTGTGGATCTGTACCTGTTTCCAAACCAATATTTGGATGTGGCGACACTAGGTGTAGTAACTTACCAGACGGGAGGCTCCATTTATAAGTATGCGTATTTCCAGGTAAGAGTGACATTGACCTAAGACTGCTCCTTGATCTAGTAAGAGTTACTGTTTAGTTAAGGGTTCTTTTTGATAGTGTGAACCATAGTGAACAAGTACTTCTTCAGAAATAAATTGCTACTTAAATTTCAAATTTTTCACCAAAATTATTTTGTTACCTTTATGTCTTTACACAAAATATCTCTATTAATAACAAAATCGTCAACAAGAAAAGCTATGCTGTTACCTTTTAGCACAAAATTTTATTAGCAGGGCAGTGAGCCCTGTATGATCACTGATTTTTAGAGTAAGACTGCAGGAGAGAGGATCTGTTTTTTAAATTACTTTATGGTTAATGGAGCAGCTCTGATTTACGGGAGTATGAAACTTGAATTAGTGTTTGTCTTCTAGCTGGAGACAGACCAGGACAGGTTCCTGAATGACTTGAGAAGAGATGTCCAGAAAGAAGTGGGATTTGATGCTGTTATGAGAGTGCGCACAAGCACAGGTGGGTGTTAGCATGAATGAATTGTAATAAATTGACCATTTCAAGCATGTCATATGGGAAGTAACAGATTTTTCGCTAATTTAGAATGTCTTGAGACTAGGCTATGCAAAAAGGTGTACCAAGCCTTTGAAATTCTAAGGCTTTTGTTGAGACTGAGCAAAAATCCTTGCTTAAATCTGTCAAGATAACTTTATGTCACCAATGACAAGATTTTCAGGGCTCCAAAGGCTGGATCTCTTGTTATTCTGTTGAAAATCATGTTTCATTTGGGGATTTTTCTATTTTAGGTATTCGAGCAACTGACTTTTTTGGAGCTTTCTATATGAGCAACACAACTGATGTAGAGATGGCAGGTTTGGACTGTGATAAAACAATCACAGTGGAATTCAAGCACGATGACAAACTGAGTGAAGACAGTGGTGCACTCCTTCAGGTGAGGGGAGAGGCTTTCTAGGAGAAAGTGAGTCAACAGTTCAGAATTGTCAACAAAACTGTGTCAAGGCTGAACCAAATCTCATCTGGGGAGAGTGCCAGGCGCAGAAGACAATGAAGTCTCTAACCTGAATTATTAGATGTTCCTTCAAAGAACTGTTTGTTCCTTCTTTCTGCCCCTTACTATACCCTTAACCTTGCAGCATTGTTGTTCTCAGACTGCTTCATCCTGCTGTCTGTTTTCCAAGACCAGTTCCCCTAATGCAAACTGCTAACATTGCTGTTTGTTATCTTTCATTGACCCCGATTCTTAGCATATGCTTTTAGCTTATTATGGAAGTCTGCTACCTGATTATCTTATTTGTTTAGATATCTGAGTCCTGGTTTTTAATGAATTGTATTCAGACCCCACCTTTCTTATTGTAGCAGGACCTCATTTCTCTATATCCTGGCATTTTTGTCTCCTACAGTGTGCTTTATTATATACAAGTTGTGCAGGACAGCGGCGACTTCGCATTCACAACCTCTCCTTAAACTGTTGCACGCAGCTTGCTGACCTCTATCGAAACTGTGAGACAGACACGCTCATCAATTACTTGGCTAAATATGGTAAGGGTAAATATGGTAATAAGCATTGCAACCTTTAACTGCTGATCAGTTACCTGTTGTCACCCATGACACCTGTTTATTCTCTTAACATCAAATGTCGGGAGGCAATGCTGATACTTCAGTCATTTATGGGAAAGAGCATAAAGCTGTGGTGATATTTTTGCTTAGGATGAGAGGTACGGATAGAGGGTGTAGGTTTATCCTTTCATGCAAATTATTGTCTAATTTTTTTTTAATAGAGATTTGTATTGAAAGCTGTCAGAATTCATCCTTGTATTTATTTTTTGACCACTTTAGTTTGTTCTTTAGCTGTTCCAGAATTTTTCTCTGGGAATAGGAAATGGTGGACTTTGCTTATAGATCTGGATTAAATATCGTGCTTGTTGCAGTGTATTTATACCTTCTAGTTTGCAATAAAAGCCTACAAATCCAGCAGAGATTTATCACCATTAGAATATAAGAAACAGTCCATTTTCAGTCCTTTAGAGAAAGATGGCCAGGCTACAAAAGGAGTTTTTATAGTAACCCATGCTTTCAAGTACGACTAAATGTATTTTAAAGTACATGGGAGATAGAGAGTTGAAGGATACATAGTAAAACAGGGTAAATTAGCTTCTTCAAATCCTCAGTAGGAATATATCATCTTTTTCCCACAAGTTTGAAGGGGAGGAGAAAAAAGACTTTAATAAATAGTTGTCTAGATTTACTTTGTGGAAGTAGTGTTCGGTTTTTTTACTGTTCGTAAGCAATTAGTTGATAGCCGTCTATCTCTTTTGTCTTTCTGTGCAGCATATCGTGGAGTTCTGAGTAGTCCAGTAAAGACTGTACGAGATGCACTGATCAATCAGTGTGCCCAAATCCTAGCTTGCTATCGAAAGAACTGTGCTAGTCCCTCTTCTGCTGGCCAGGTAAACTCTGATGCTTTCACTTGAATCACATGCTCAGGTATTAAAAGGTGATGAAAGTTATTCCTACTTAACCTACCTGAAGTCAATTGTTTTGCTCAGCAGCAACTTGCAAAGAGAAGACTCAGGGCAGTAGAGAGACTTCAAGTAAAATTATATATCGTTGAGAATGGCTCCTTGCACATCTGTCTGGAGCCCAGGAAGCACTGCCTGCTCCAAGGAAAAGTTTTTGCAAGTCCATGATATAATTAGGTTATCAGTTTTCACTCCTTATGGCTATACCACACTTTGTTGGTTCATGCGACCTCATTTTGTCAAACACAAGCTTATTCAGCAAGGCAGCTGACCAACTTCTGTCTGCTTTGACTTGTAGCTGATCCTCCCTGAATGCATGAAGCTGCTTCCTGTGTACTTGAATTGTGTGTTGAAGAGTGATGTCCTTCAGCCTGGTCTGGAGGTCACGACAGATGACCGCGCCTATATTCGACAGTTAGTCACATCCATGGATGTGGCAGAAACAAATGTTTTCTTTTATCCCAGGCTTTTGCCCCTGGTGAGTAATTCAAGATATTCTTCTACTTGCTGTAGTCTTGACTCATTGTAGGGACTGGAATTTGTATTTTATCACAGGAAAGCGATTTGAGAAGGATTTGGGATCTGCCATCTGTTGGCATACTTCATTTAATTCCACTCAGTGATAGATGCATTAATGCATCTCGTGAATTTGCTGGAGGACTTTTTTTCCTGAGCTGTGAGCGTATGACTTAGTGGCAATGTCAACACTTTTGACCTTTTCATAGTCTTAAAAGCCCTAAAGCTTCTTGTAACTTTGTATAGTAATTTTCATCATTGAAGAGCAGCTCCTCGTAGTATTCTGACTTTTCAGTACTATACTTGCTGGGATAACACTAACAGCTAATCACGTTCCTGCTGCAGGAGGCAATGTTGGAACTAAAGAGTAATTTGACAGAAGCCTTATGTTCTCGTTTGCTGACCAAGAGACTCTGATCTGCTTCTGTGTCACGTTCAGTAAGAAAACTAAGCTAAGGAAGGTGATACTTCAGCCATAGCTGTTGCAGTGTTTGGAGTCCTAGAAATGAGAAAACCGTTGGTATCTTGGTGGCAGAAATTTTCAGGACATCATAAGATGTTCTTTGTTTACAACCTTGAATTTATTTTTTCTATTTCTCTCTAAAACAGACCAAAGCAGATGTTGACAGTGACTCCTTGCCAGCAGCAATCCGGAACTCAGAGGAACGTCTCTCCAAGGGTGACATATACCTGCTGGAGAATGGGCTTAACATCTTCATATGGGTGGGAGTCAACGTGCAGCAAGGCCTGATCCAGAACCTCTTTGGAGTGTCGTCCTTCGGTCAGATTAGCAAGACCTTGGTGAGCTGGATGGCAGTGTGGGAGCTAGAGTCTGTGATAGTCACCCAAAACTTCAAACGATGAGAAAACAAGTTGAGAAAATAGTGTTAATTTTTTCATACTAGGAACAAGAGAAGTGCAGGTGTGTGAAACTAGTGGAAGTGTCCTTAGTCTGGGCATACTTTTGACTAGCTTTGTTTGACAAGCTTTATCTCCACTGGCAGAGAGGAGAACAGTCCATATGTAAATGGAATGAATAATTGACCTTTACTTCTGATACCACATTCACTTTTAGCTAGTTGAGGTCAGAGATTGTGTGTTAGTGAGAGTAGATATATCTCTACCCTTATGTAATACCCAAAACTGCTGAGTTTTGTTTAATGTTGCTCAAATTCACGTGACTAACAGGAATTGGATATCTTGCATTCCAGAGTACCCTGCCTGTCTTGGAAAACTCTTTCTCAAAGAAAGTACGATCTATTATTGACATGCTTCAAGCACAGAGATCCCGCTACATGAAGGTAAAAATGTTGTTCTGCATTCACTGCTTTAAATCCCCTTCCCTTTTCACAGAGCAGTAATACTGTAATGCTAAACTTATTCTTCCTGATCTCATAAATGTGATTCAAACAAAGTTTTCAAGGAGCTGAAAAAAATTTTCTTACTAGTTTTGGAGTTCTGTGCTTACCATAGATTTGAAAAAAATTAGTTTCAGAACTATTATAATATACTACTGCACAAACCACGTACATGGTGTTTTCCTTGTGTTTAGAAAGGGTTGAGAGTTAACCCAGCTTAGTTACAGAAGTCAAGGCATATAAGCTATGCTGTGATTCTGGTTATCTAGCTTTGGGGTTTTGAGCTATTTAGGTTTTTGCACTTTTTTCCAAGAACATCAATACTGCTAACTACTCACTGTTGTTTTTGTTCTTGTTTTGGTTTTTTGTAGTTAATAATTGTGAAGCAAGAAGATAAGCTGGAAATGCTGTTCAAACACTTTCTAGTGGAGGACAAGAGCCTGAGTGGGGGTGCTTCGTATGTGGACTTCCTGTGTCACATGCACAAGGAGATTCGGCAGCTACTGAGCTAGAGGAGGGAGTGGTGCTGGAACTCAGCAGTGACATTTCAGTCTCCACTAATGACCTAATCAGAAGGCTCAGCGCCCTCAAAAAGGACAGCATAGAAATCTGTACAATTCCATAATTTTTAATACACATTGCATAAGCAGAAATGCTTTCAACCTCTCCCAGACCCATATGAGAGATGAAAAATTTTCCTGGTGAGGGCTTAAAAAAAAAAAGGCCTTTGATACCAGGGCTTTTACTTGCATCTAAATTGTCTCCTGTGCTTGGCAGGAGTTCACCCCCCCCACTTCATGCTCGCTAATCCTGTCGTAATGAATGTAGGGTTTTTTTCAGTTCACTGTACATGATTCAACATTGGGTGAAAAAGCGATAACTCTTCAAAACTTCTGGTAGTTGCTGTGTGTTTGTACGGGCGTGTATGCATGCTCCAGGTGTGAAGAGGATGTGCAGGTGAGGAGGACAAGAGGCAGGCCAGGTGATGGGAGCTGGAGTAGCCAAACATTTTGTGTCTCCTCTTGAGGGAAACATGATGTTGCAGACAACAGATGTGTCATGTGGCTGTCTGAACCAGAACCCCCTGAAAAAGGAAATCAGTGGTAAGCCAGGAGGCAGCAGGGGAAATTTCTTTCCACAATCTTCCCTATAAGTCGCTGTGCTGATCTGTAATGGAGTAAATAATAGTTCAGTGAGCAGCAATCAATAGCTTCTGAAGAGCGTAGGGGTAGAGACGGTGCTTCCTGTTGGCGTGTGTGGTGACTCCTTTCCTTCTCATTGCATGGCTCTGTAATGTCCTACTCAGTCCGTGTTCCATGGCCTCTCCTGCAGAGCTTACCTGTCTATCCAGATGGTGGTGGGAACAAAAGCCTCTTATCCTTAAGCAGAAAATACTTTTAACGAGATGTTGTGGGGCTGTGTGAGAACTGGATGATAAGGAAGCGGCCATTTTCAACCATTTATTGTGCATCATGGCAAACAAGCAGGAATTTGATTTATACTGATGCAAATTGGAAACTGCTCTGTACCCTGGAATATGAGAAAGGGGGATACAAAACCTAAGATTTAGACTGTACTGTAGTAGGTATCACAAGTACCTGATTTCGGTTATTGAAAGCATCTGGGCCATAGTGAAGAGTTTCATTACTGGATGTTTATACCCTCCTCCATTCTACCTGCTGATCAGCTTGCACAAACCCTTTTTATAAGCCTGTTTGTTAAACTAAAATACCTCAGACAGATTAATCCATCCACTTTGGCCACTCCATTCTGCAAGGGTGAATGAGAAATGAGAAGACTCCTGCGAAGAAGGAGCAAGTATAAATTAAATTGAGAATTTTAAGGGCTTTGTTTATTCACTTTTGAAAGGGGGCTTGTATATTTTAGCTTGAACACTTAACAGGTGTTCTTACAATACCCAGGAGTTTAAGCTACCAGTAGCACTAAAAGTGCAAAGAAGACTGTGGGTGGATGATCATGGAGAACATATTATATCTGAGCTTGATATTTCAGAGGAAAGTCCTTGTTAAGATCAGGAAAATATCTGGCTGTGGTTTTAGTTCCATATCCTGTAGCATGTACATAAATCCATTTTTCTTCTAATGCTGCTAGTTTGTCTTCCCTCCCATCTCTACACAGAAAGGGCAATATGAAATTGTAATGGAGAAACTCGTTCAAGATGTAGTTGACAGAACCTTCAGCCGTTTTGTATGAATGTGGCCGACTTTTTACTCCACATACTGCCTCCAACCAAAAAATCTAGAGGATTTTTAACCAGAGGGGAAAAGGAATTTCCTAGGAAATTAAGGCGCAGCAACCACAGACTTCCACAAATACTAATTTCTAGTATTAATATTGGGGGGGGTGTGGGGGTGGAAATGAAATCATAAATGAACCTTTCATTTTCTTCACTTGTTTTTCCAATGCATCTTTTAATTTGTAAAGAAATAAAAATATATTAAGATGTATTTTATGTCATTGTTAGTAAATAAACACTGCTTATTTTTCCAAACACTGTATTTTGCAGGAGGGAGGAAATGGGAAGGGCTGAAGTTTAGCTGATTGATCCTTTACAATCCAGTCTTCTGCTGATCAAGGTTTTTCTGTTTTTATATTTACGTTGAATGATGATAAATTCAACAAGAGTCAACAAACAAAAGGTGCTCTTAGTGTTACTTTGCTAAGATGATAATTTCCTAGCTTTCTGCTCCTTCTAAACTTCCGTTTGGCAGACATTACCCTTTTCCTTAACACAGCTTGACTCAGACTGATTGGGATGGTTTTGGTCTACTTTGGAAAGTATCAACCTTACCTTGTGACAATGTTAACTTAAAGACTTCCGCAGTCTTCATTTTTCAGAGAAATAGAGCTCCTGTTTCAGAGTTAAGGTAGCAGGGAAGCTGAGTGGGTCGGGCTTGGGGTTTTTTGGGAGGGGGTGGGGAGGAGTGCTAATTGCAAAAATAGGGTTTAGAGTGAACTGGCAGCGTGACTTGGCTGTAGCCTTAGAACGTTGATATTGTACAATTTGCTGATAACCTTATTACAATCTGTATGAAAGCACAAGACAATCAATGCTAAATATCCAACAATACTTCACTTGCTGTAGAGTATTTTTGAGATTACTCTCCTGCAGAAAGTACATTATGTCCAGAATCTGCTACTGAGCTGATGTATATAGCGAGAATGATGGGCCTTGTGCATGTTGTACGTTTATTGTGTGGAGTAGATGGTGCTTGTAGGCATTTTGTGGCAGCACCCCTTCTGACACATGTGGGAATGGCCTTGCAGAGCCCATGTCTGTTAGCATTCTGTCGGGATGGAAGTGGAGTTGCTGGTGGGGATGGCCTGGGGGTGGTAGTCTTTCCGTACTCTCTGTGGTGTGCTTCTGGATCGTGGCTGAGCAGTGTCAAGACCTAAACTTTTCAAAGGAAAGCAAGAACATTCCCATGTTTTAACCTCTTCCTTATACAGATAGAAAATATTTATCTGCTGGTGTCCATACTGACTAAAGTCCTTTTATTGTGGATTACCAGTTATAAGTATTTTGAGTGGGATTAAGTTATCTCTTCAGGAGTGCATTTGAAGCTCTTAGCAATTCTGTAGCAGTGTGGTGACTCAGGCGTGCTTCTGTTGGGTTTTCATGGTGTAGCCCAAGCTCAGCCTTGCAGATACCAATTTCTCATTTACAGAATATTTTAACACCAAAGGAGTTTTTCAGAGTTGGTACAGAAGAGCACCTTCAAGGGAACTGTAACCTATGTGTAGATATTTTTTAAAAAAGCTTTACTAAAAGGCGTGTTCCATGCCCTCCCTTTACAGTCTTCAGCGGACTCTAGCTTTGGTGTGCTTTCTTGCCCTGCTCGGTACGGGAACCTCCTCTCGCCAGCTGTATTTGCCCTTGTCCCGCAGCCTGGGTTTTGCCTGTCCGCTGTAGGTGCTGCTGCTGCAGGTGGCCTCACAGCCGGATGCAGGTGCGGTGAAGGGGGAGAGGATTTACACCCGCCGCCAGTGAGGCCGCTCGAATGCGGG
>NW_010428127.1:0-229 GCF_000710305.1 Buceros rhinoceros silvestris | reverse complement strand
GAGGGGGTGGGGGTTTTCCCCCCCCCGCCAGTGAGGCCGCTCGAATGCGGTAGTGCTGCTGTGGTCCGAACGGACCTGCGTTCCCTTTTGTCGCCGCCAGCAGCCGCTTTTCGTTTCTGCGGAGGGTGCAAAAAGTGGTCCAGAGCGGGAGAAAGGCGGTACCGCGGCCGGCTCTGGCTCGCTCCCGGGCCGACACCGCGCCCTCTGCCGGCTGTCGCGCCCCCCGCGG
>NW_010428126.1:1940-2208 GCF_000710305.1 Buceros rhinoceros silvestris | reverse complement strand
CCCGGGTGGTGACAGCGGCTCCGGCCCCTGCAGGGGTTTTCTGCTGTGGGCCGGCCCCCGTCAGAGCCATCAAGGAGGGTGACCTGCAGCTGAAGTACGACATCCCCTTCGTTTTCGCGGAGGTGAACGCGGACGTGGTGTACTGGGTGGTGCGGGACGACGGGACACACACGAAGAGCACCCACTCCTCGATCGTGGGGAAGAACATCAGCACCAAGAGTGTGGGCAGGGACAGCAGGGAGGACATCACCCACAACTACAAGTACCC
>NW_010428126.1:1392-1725 GCF_000710305.1 Buceros rhinoceros silvestris | reverse complement strand
CAGGGAAATGATTAATTAACGGAGCAGCTGCTCCAGGGGAGCTCCAGGGCTCAGGGCCCTGCAGCCCGGACCCTGCCCTCCCCGTACCCCCCTGGAAACCGCGGGTCTTGTTGTGCACTGCAGGCTCTGAGAAGGAGAGAGAAGTGTTTGCGAAGGCAGAGCACAAGACAAGCTCGCTCAGGGAGGTGGACGAGGGGCTGCACCTCAAGATCAAGCTAGTGGAGGGAGCAAACAACGGCCACGACTTCGATGTCCTCGCTGTTATCAGCAACAACTCGGACACGGAGCGAGTCTGCAGGGTCATGCTGTGTGCCCGCACCGCCAGCTACAACG
>NW_010428126.1:548-1072 GCF_000710305.1 Buceros rhinoceros silvestris | reverse complement strand
GGGCAGCGGCCCCAACCAGCACCTAGACCCGCTGCGGGGGCGTTCATCCATCCGCAGCCCCGTGTCGTGCCACCCCGACTATCCGGCTCCCCATCTCAGGGCCGCGCGGTGAGCAATGCCTCCCTCGGGGCTGCCTCCTTCATTCACCTGCCACTGTGGAGTTCAGTCTTTGATGCAAGGACGTGGAGCGTTGCTTGGGCAGGGGCTGGAAATGCATTAGCGCAGGACGACAGCCGCTGCCGTTGCACCCCTCACGCGGAGGGAGCGCGCTGTGCCAGCGCAGGCTCGTCCCAGGGTGCTCTCTGCACTCCTCATCCTCCCCGCAGCCCCTACGCCTCCGTGTCGCGGGGCTCGGCCGGGCTCCTGGCAGGGTTGTCCCACGGGCAGGGAGAGCACTGCTGACCCCAGCCAGCTCCGGTATCAGGGTCCCAGCCTGGATACGGCAGTGCCGGAGCTCTCGGCGGCTCCTCCTTGGGTAGGAGCGATGTCCCACAGCGTTTCTGCGCAGAGCTCTCCCCGTGCGG
>NW_010428126.1:0-215 GCF_000710305.1 Buceros rhinoceros silvestris | reverse complement strand
GTGCCCGCCACGAAGGGGAGGGGGAGGCTCCAAGCGCCCCACAGCACTCCCTCCCCACAGCACCCACAAAGCTGCTCCAGATCCTCCTCCGGGGCCGGGCGGGGGCAGCGGGCGCTGCACAGTGCCCAGCAGAGCCCCACTGGCCTTTAGGTCCCCGCCACAAGTTAATGAAAACAATTTTCTATGCTGCAGCTTCTACACCAGCTCCTGCCCGG
>NW_010428125.1:8187-9188 GCF_000710305.1 Buceros rhinoceros silvestris | reverse complement strand
TCTTGTTTTCAAACCCAGCTGGGCCCTGCCTGTCACTGGGATCTCCCCCAGTTCCCCCGCGGGGCCCAGCGACGCTGGGAGGAGCTGCCCGGCACCTAGGGCTGGTCTGGGGGGATTTCTGTGTTCTGCCTTTGTTTCTGAAGGACTCCAGCCCGGGGCTGTGACACCATGTTCCATGGCAGCTCCTGGGAGCTCCAGACTGGCACCTGCCCCCTCCCCTCTCCTCCCCAGTACCGCTCAATTATTCTTATTTATTTTCTTTTCTGCTCCACCAGCCTGGATGCTGGACCAGCCGTATTCTCCCCCCCAAACCCTTTATGAAGAGTGAACCTTCTGACGCTCTGGCGGGTTCCAAAGGACCGAGCACCCAGGGGAACTCTTTAAGACCTTTATTAACAGTTGCTTGCAGTTTGACTTGAAAAAATCAGGTGTATTATTTCATACAAATTAAAAATGAGGTTCTTAAAAATCTCAACTTGACCAGATATGAAACAATTTAAAAACCTTTAAAGGTATATCGAGAAAAAACAGACTTTTTAAAAAACGTGTTTATCGTTTCCAAAAGGAGACTTCTTTAGGTAAAAATAATAAAAACCCCATGCTGCATAGACAATGCAGAGAGTTCGAGTGATCTGGTCAACAGCAAAAAGCAAGCACTTCAGGTCTTCGGTTCCAATTCTTTTGTTCATTTCTTATTGCTGGAATTTCGTTTTCTTTTCTTCTTCATTTCTTAAGTCTTTTCTTTGATGACTAAACTGCAAAAGAGAAAACCCAGAGGGATGGTCAGGGGTGTTGGACGTTACGCGGCTGTTCGGGCTGCCCCGACCACAAGCTCTCACAGAGAGGTTCCACCTTTCACACCCCCACAGAAAACACCCGTCATGGCTCCTGAATCAACCTGCTCTTCACCAGCCACGACAGCTGCCACCACCTCCACACACAATGAGTGCGGGGCAACTCCGGGTCGAGAAGACACTGAGGGAGCCACGTGTACGCCCTGA
>NW_010428125.1:7663-8026 GCF_000710305.1 Buceros rhinoceros silvestris | reverse complement strand
ACAACCCCCCTGGAACCAGCCGCGCCTGGGGGCCAGGCCGGGAAGCAGGACAAGCCTGCAGAAGGTGGCTGCAGAGCAGGCTGCTCCTCGTGCCAAGCAGAGGCAGCGTGGCTCCGCTCCACCGCTGCCCAGACCACAGAAACCACCAGCTGTCTTCTCCAATCCTATCTGCAGGCAGAAGGAGCAACCACGTGCCATCGCGGTGTTCCCCTGAAGCCCAGGGGATCCAGAATTCATCCGGCAGGGGTGAACCGCGGCATGAACACTGGGGCGAAGCAAAGGTTCAATCCAGCGCACAGAAAACACTGCGGCACGGCCTGGAGAGGTACCGCAGCACCCTGGAGAACGTGTGCTACGTTCTTG
>NW_010428125.1:0-7526 GCF_000710305.1 Buceros rhinoceros silvestris | reverse complement strand
GGCCGGTAGGTCTGCAGCCACCGCTCCTGCCATGCTGCTCTCCACAGCCAGCCCCTGCTCGGCCCATTAACGCCACCACTCGTCACCACTCCTACCACAGACTGAACAGGACAAGCAGGACACAACAGGAATGAGACACGACCACTGGTCGAGGAAACACCAAGAGTGAGGAAGGAAGAAGGAAGGCACCAGAAAAAAAGCAGAAAAGAGAGTGCTGGCAAAGAGCATTTCCCCAAAGCAGCAAGAGGGGCCAGCAGCAGACAGCCCCGAGCACCCGCCCCACCGGAGCCCGGATGCCCTGCCACGAGACCAGGCCTTTACCTGTGCCCATTACCTGATCCTCCTGAGCTGCAGCCATGCTGGTACCGCAGAGCTCCAGCCACCCCCTCCCCAGACAGCACCATCTCTACCAGCATTTCCAGCACTTCTTGGTTTAGATAAAAAGCTGCTGCTGAGACGCTCCTGCAAATTCTGTGCCCATTCTCTAGAAATCAACACCTAGAGGTCTCAGTGCTGCTCACTTCCCCTTCGGGACCCACCGGTAGAAACTCAGACACTCCCAGAGCTGAGCAAACCCCAGGACCTGCTTCACCTGGTTCCTTCCAAGTCACTACACCAGCACCGCTGGAAGCACCATTTCTGGGTGGACAGAGGCTGCCCTAAGCCCGAGCTACTGTCAAGAGCAACAGTGTTCCAGGCAGTGACTCCATCAGCGACAACTAAAGCCCGTAACCGAGCCCTCCTGATTTACCAGCGTCTGCACAGCCAAATGCCACCAAGTGCCACCAGTTCAGTTACAGCAGCAGCACCCCCAGTCCGAACCCCATCAGGAAGGAGTTAGAGGGAAGCATCAAAAGAACACACAAGCCCGCCACTCACTCGCCCCCGTGAGGCCAGGGCCGCTCACCCGGATGATGGTAGAGATGGTAAGCCGGTATTTACTCAGCCCCGCCCTGCTCGGCCTCGGGAGCGGACGTGTTCTCAGCTGGTGGTTCGGCTGTCTTCGTCTCTTTGCCATCTTGTGGTTTAGGGTTCTCTGGGCGTCTGCGTCGGTAGTTGAAGTTACGACGGTACCGACGTTGAGGTGGCTGCTGACTTTGGGTCTCATCTCCTTGGTTCTCTTTATCTTCTTCGTTCCCGTCCTCCCTCGGCTGTCTCTGACGAGGAGGACCCCTGAAAGTCAAGCTAGGCTTTAACAATGCAGCACCTGACCATCGCCGTGTTCTGGGCCTGTTGCTAAAAGGGTTAAAGCCCAAAGCCGACGCGCAGTGTACCTGCGAAACCGTGGTCTATACCCTCGATACATGTTCTGCCTGACTGGTCTGCCTTGTTCTCCTGCACCCTGGTTGTCAGCACCCTGGAAGACAAGAGGCAACAAACCATCTCAGGCATGCGCAGAAGCCCCCCAACGCCACAGGCAGTCCAGCTGCGAGGAAGCTGGGGGCTCGCAGGTCCAGGCGGGGGCGTACAAGCTGGGCAGTGGGCCCAGGGATGGCATGACAGACAATCTGGGATTCTTCCAGTCAATCCCATTGGAAGTGAACACAAATTCAAACACACTCTGCTTTTTAAAAGCTGCAGCATTAACACCGTCACCTTCTCGACATCTGCTCTAACAGATCGTCTTGCTGCCAAACCTTACTAAAACCATCCCAAGTACCTACAGAAAGTGGCAAAAAGCTGCATCCCATCACTCTGCTCTGAAACCCACCAGGCCAGTTTAAGCAAACATTACCTCCACTATCTCTCCCTGCACGGGAGGGTTGGAATATTGTGGTCGACGCCCGTAGGGCCTACGCATATAGTAAGGTGGGTACCGCCGCCTGCGGTAGGGACGGCGTTGCTGGGCTTGACCTTCTGGTATGTTCTCTGCACCTTCGTTCTTTTCCCCACTCTCACTGTTCTGGTAGTTTTGCTGGTAGTTGCGTGGAGGACCCCTGCGACGTGGATATCGTCTGTAGTGGTTACGGTCTGCTGCATATTTACTGCCTTGCACTGGGACTCCGCCAGGCCCTGTAACGTTAGCTGCCTCCGCACCCTGGGGAGCAGGGACAGCGTCAGGTCAGTCAGCACCAAACCCAGCACAGCAGAACACAACCGAGCAACCACTCACATCCACCTTGTAATGCCAGGAGAAACCGTTCACCTGCCTGGATGTCATCAGGCACTGACTCAAACCACAGGCACCACACCAAAGCCTGCGGACCCAGCTTTCCATGCATATTCTAACACCAGGGACATGTTTACCTTTTCTCCTTCAACCACATCAAACTCGACAGTCTCTCCATCTCCCACGCTGCGAAGGTACTTCCTGGGGTTATTCTTCTTGATGGCAGTCTAGCAACAGAACACGGCAGTTACTTTCACAGGCATGGGAATGTGGCTTAGCACAGCTCAAGACTTTTTTTTTGTTTTTAAAGATTAAGGAATTGGAGGATTTAGTACCTTAGGAGGAAGACCTGTGCTCCTGAAAAAGCAATGACATACTGGGAAAATCCAGGAAGCCATAACATGTACCTGCATGACTACAATTCTGGCCTATCTAAAAGGTGCACCAGCCCCACCATGGCCTGGAAACATCTGCCAACACTGTCTGCCAGCTGGGAGAGCAGTCGGAAAGCAAACCACCCCCTCCCCATACACACTGGCCGTACAATTCCCGACCAGAATTTGGCACTGAACACCCTGACGTATACATCACAACTGAGAAGTCCCTTTCCGATCACACATGGGGACTCCCAGCCCTCCACAGCACAACCTGCATGGCCCAAGCTACGGAAACACATTGATGGATGGAAATCAGGAGGGTTTGTTCTCTGAGGCTTCCACTACCTTCAGCCACAGTATTCGCTTACACCCAGAGCTCCCTGTTAAAGGACACAACTGGAAAACACAGAATTTTTTGTCCTGTTGGGCAGCAGATTAAATTTCTGACAGATGAGTTAATACTCGATACGCACCATGCTCAGCCACGTCCTGCTTATCAAACGCTTCAACTGAACAGTAATGTGAGTGTAACAACTGGACAAAAACCTGCCAGCCACAGGATTTGACTAGATATTTTCGCTAAACAGAACAAAACTTTTGGAAAAACATGCCCGCAAGACTCAGCCTACAACGCTGCGAAGCCCTATTACAACAGCAGCCGCGTCCAACGGCTCTTCATGAGAGCCAAGCTTGGCAACGGGGTGGGAGAAAGTGCACCCAGTTACAGCTCCAGCTCCTCGACCGAGCTGATCTCTTTCAGATCAGACCCCTAAATCTGTTTTATTGTGAAAATTAGTGCATTAAACCAGATCACTGCCAAACCGCGCTTTTAGAAACACGGACAGCAGCTCCACAACCACCCTGAGGTCTGGCTGTCAGCTGAGGTCTCTTACAGGTTACCCCACTGGCAAACTGAGCACCGGAGTCTGGAAACGTTCCTGTATCAGGCACAGTGGAGTCACTTGGTCTTTCTCCACTGCCCCCACAGAACACCCTTTTCTAAACAAATGCCTCAACAGGCCATCCGGACGCAGCACAAGCAAGAAGCTGAGAGCTGACAAACCAAACTCAAGCCAAAACACCCTCCAGGGGTTGCTTTTTCCTCCCTTGTGTTTACGACACCAGCAGCATATCCTCAACTCAGAACAAAAGAACAATCCACGGACTTCGAATTGCCAGAGGTGAAGCTCAGAGCTGAGAGCTCTGTGGTCTGCTCCACCACGAGAGACCCCGGGACAGCCGGGGCACAGAGGGCAGCGCCAATCACAGCCCTGCACATCACAGGACTGAGGTAAAGCCAACCTGCTCCACGGGACAAGCCTCGGGTGTGGGGTGCAGCCTCACCCCAGGCTGGTGCCCAGGGGTCGACTTGCTGGCCATACGATACAGCTAAGCGTACTGATCTGTTCCAGTGGAAAGCACCCGTTAAGGTGTTTGCAGACTTTCACTGAAAGCCTGGAGCAATAAGTTTGAGAGAATTTTTGCCTAAAAAAAAAAAAAAGAAATCCTCACCAGCACTTCATCCCTATTACAGACCAATTCACTCCTCTCCCTGCTGCAAGCCTTCCACCTCACTTTGTTTCAGGCACTTACTTAACAACGGGAATCCACAAGGGAACTTGACTGGACTTCCCACCGTCACCCCCTTGCCAGCCCAGCATCCCTGCACACAGTACAACTGTCACCAGCACGAGCCCGCTCAACCCCACCTATCTCCTGTCTGCAGATGGATGCATGTGGACATGCAAAAGCCCAACTGCAAGCAGGCGCCTCTTGCGATCCAAGAGAGAAACAGCTGTTGTGCTCAAGTGCTCTTGGAGAATGTGAGGCTCTGTCACACAGGTCATGCACAGCAAGTTTCACAGGTGACACGTTCGAGGGAAGTCTTACCTGATGGACAAACACATCTTCCTTGGTGTCATTCCTGCAAGACAACAGGAAATTGAAATTCAGGTTTGAAACACAGTCAATTCAAAATTCAGTTGTTTGGGGTAGGGACAAAATGGATCTGTCAAGACAAGCAGCACCAGCCTTGCTCCTCAGCCTGCTCCCACCCAGTCCCTTGCAGCTTACTGCTCAAGGGCAGCAAGCGTCCAGCAGCCTTCACAGGCTCAGAGCACAGCTGAAGCCCAGAAGTTGCACATGAAGCGCCCTTCCTCCATCCCTCCACATCCTACCAGTGGAGATGCTGGAAGAAGAACCACCACCTGTCCTTTGTGGGAGCGCTCCGTGAGGCAGATCAGCTATCGCAACCTTGCCTGACCTCTCCAGAGCGACACCCTCCCGGCTTCAGCAACCCCCACAGCTGACTGCTGTGGGCAGCGGGGTTTGCCGAGCTGCACTTGAGAGCTCATTGAGGGAAGGGCCCGGCTCTACCTCCTCACAACAAACACCAAACAGCTCGGGTCTGTACCCCCCTGGATCCAAACACATCCTTCAGCGTGACCATGACACAAGTTCCACACCAACTCCTCTGAGGACCAATCACCACATCAAGTATCAGCTTAAGGCAGGAAAGTTTCTGCTCTGCAATTATGGGGTTCCGCCAAAACAGCCTCCACGCTGGTCTAGGAGCTGTACGTGCCACTTCCACCACTCACAACAAACCTGCAGCCACCTGTCCAAGCTTGCACCACACCAACCGACCCTCGCTGGGGGCTTGGTTTCATTAGTCCGTGAACGGGTTGAATCAACAGCAAACTGGCTTTTCTTTCCTCAGAAAACTGGCAAGGTCACTGCACAGCAAGCTTAGGTGAGAATGTGTTTGGCACTGGAGAGCTTACAGCAACGGGTGACAGAATAAAGAACTGGATTTTTTCTTTTTTAGATAAAGCCAAGCGTTCCTCACCGTGGCACTTTAGGACATGACCGTGACGAGGAAGACTTTTCCAGAAACTCAGTCAAGCTATGGCCACTCTGTCAGACAGCACCAGCAGAACCAAGCCACCTGGTTTCCTCTGAGAATTGATGCCTACAAGCCTCAGAGGTAATGGCAACAAACCAGTCAAAAGGCACAACCAGAGCCAGTCCGTCTCCAAGGCCCCATGATGTGGCATCCAGAAGCCCTTGCAAAGTCCGAGCCTAAACACTTTCCTCTTTGCCATCTCTCACCAAAGACGCTCCAAAGGCCCAGCGACAGGTTCTTGGTGGAAATGCTCAGCACCTCCCTTTGCTCTCCACCAAGAGGCTGCAGCGGGCAGCACCCACCCGCTGCACTCACTCTGCACTCCTGCCCCAATCTGATTTTGGGCAACCACCACAGATGCTTGTTTTTAAAGCCCTCTTGAGAAAGCAGTTTCCATTTCAGAGGACACTGGGGTTTTAGGTCAATGAATGACTTGGTTACAGCAGGACACAGATCATTTTGACACCGGTCATTTTGAACACCAGTGCCCACCACACAAATCCCGATGGTTTTCCAGCGAGCGCGCTGTGCCTGGGTGGTCTAACAGCAACAGCCGTCACCGTCTGCAAGGACACGGGAAATGGTACAAGAGGAACCCCCACTCTGAAGGCCGAACCAGCCACTGGCCTTTGTCTTTGCACCAAATGACTCTTCCCTCAACATCCTTAATCCATACAAAAACAGTAACAATAAAAAAAAAGACTTGGCCAAGCAGAGAGATTAAGGAAACGCCACTGAAGGCAGATTATCACTGCGTGGCTCCAGCTATGGCCTGAGGAGCAGCCAGCGGCTGCACACCCATGTATCGACAACCGTGAGAAACAAGTGACAGACACCCGCAAGCCACACGAGTATTTCAGCACAGAAACTCACTTTCAATGCCAGAAGAACACGGGAAACACTCTGAGTTAACCTGCTCCTACACTGGAGGTGAATTCTAGTTCCAAAGCTCATTTGAGCTGCAAGCAGACACAGCTGAAGCACAGACGAGCAAGGGCAGGAGCTCCTGCAAAGTTCCCCTCGCAGCAAGCCAGGGCAGCCCTGGAGCTGAGGAAACGTCCTCCAGCTCGGTTCTCGGGCCGCGGCTCTAATCTCTTGATACCACCAGCCCACGCTGGGTTTCTCATTAAAAATGGCAACCTCAGGGATTAAGCAGCTGCCAAACAAACGGCTGGGGAAGCCATCCCGAAGCCTCAGCTGGCTGCTGCTTCCTGCCCTGACTCACGTCACCCGGCGCTTCCACTGCGGAGGGAAACGGGAAAAGCCTTCCCCGGAGGTAGAGTTTGTGGCCTATGACTTTACACGCCCTCGCAAAAGCCGAAGTTGCTGAAGCTCTCAGCTCCAATGACTACATGACACTTGGCATTAAACCCTAACGGAGAAAGCGAATCGAGCCAACCCGGAGCCAATTTTTGAAGCTGCAGCCACAAAACCAGCTGAGGAGCCTGGCAGACCCTTAAGGCTGGTCATAAGGTAACAGGAACAAAAAGCAGCAGCTAAACCAAACCAAAGAAAAAGGCCCAACAGAAGCACCAGCAGCTACAGCTGCTTCCCTCGAGAGGGATCCCTGAGTCTTGCCCCAAATCGTGAAGCTGTGGGGGAGGTCTGGGGTGTTCACGGGGAACAGTTCTCTGTGGGGAGCCCTCCAGAGCCCACAGGCACCAAGATTCCTCGTTTTCCCAGAACCGCTTTGCAGAGCAATGCCAGGTGTCCTCCACCACCGGTCAGCTCCACTGTTTTAAGTATCTACACAACTCTAAGCATCAAAATTTTCTTTAAAATGAACTACTGCTACAGAAAGAATCTTCTAGACACTTGTTTCTCCAGACCCCTTTACATGCGCCAGACTTGCCATACAAAACCTGGACTTTGCTCGCTAGGAAAGGCATGAACAGCCAAGGCTGCTCGGAACCCCTGAGTGCTCACTGCCGTTTTGGCTGGCATTGGCGTGACCGAACTTCACGCAGGAGCTCAGACAAGCGTTTCCGCGTGCTGACAGCCTGCAGGCTTGAGAGCAAAAGGAAATAAAACCCCAAACCACCACCAAACCCCGGCGTTAACATGAGAGACGTCACCGTGCCAATGCACGGAGCTCGGGAGCAAGGCCTGCCAAGCCTCACCACCCAACACCCGG
>NW_010428124.1:317-2101 GCF_000710305.1 Buceros rhinoceros silvestris | reverse complement strand
CTGCGTCCAGCAGCCGCCGATTTCGTTCCCGGGCGGAACGCGCAGCCCCGCTGGCGCAGGGGCCTCCACCGCTTCGTGCTGCTCGAGACGCGTCCTCCCCTGAGACACTTGACGGGACGAGGGGTGGTGGAGAAGGGCCCGCCTGCCGCGGCCGACTTCTGTTTACGTGATTTTAGCAACACAAGCGTTTTATTTGGTGTAGAAAGAGGCTGAAACTTCAATGTCTTTTTAGAACACCTTTATAATGTTTTGTTTGTTTGTTTTTTTCTCTCCCCTGCCAGCAATGGACAGACGAGATGAGTATGTAAAGCAAGTAAAGGAGCTGCTGATCAAGCTTAGACTTCCAGGTTAATTTATTTTCAGTACCTGTTCTTTGGTACGGGTATTCATAAAGGTTGAAAATACCGACAAGTATTTTCTCAATGAAAAGACCAACTAATTAAAACCAGCTGTACATCATTACAGCATGTAAAAAGCCTGGCTAACAGAGTCCTCTGCTGCCTCACTGCAGAGGGTACCAGCAATGTTCATCGGCATCTTAATTTTGTTCTCATTTTCCTAAGCTGTAAGTTAATGTATTTGAAAAGACTTCAGTGTGTGTTCAACTCATTAAAACATTCAGTGCTTGCCAAAAAAAAGGCAAGCTAAACATTCTTCCAGGTCTGAAACTATGATAAGCCCATTTCTTAGAGATGCATTCATGTAACAGCTCAAGCAACTTACTCATTAAAAAGCACCAGTCACTAAGATCTATATTATATTACAGCCACCATCTTGCAAATGACTACTGAAGTGAAGTGATAGCACTAAAAAACTTTAAAAAATACAAATCTTGTACTACCAATCTTTAAAGATTTGTAGAGAACATGTACACAGGAAAACACTTAATATATGTTAAAAGCAAAGGCATTTTTGCAGTTCATTCAGCGTAACCAGGTAGTATTCAGTTGTGTCTGGTTTTTTATGCTTGTGTCCATTTTCAAAACTTCTCGAATCGCCATGGTAGCATAAGTGGATGGGGGAAGGGAGAACTCCATCTTTAGTGCCCTGAATTTACCATCTATCACAAGGGGTAAGAGGAGACAAAGCAAGAAAAAGTTGTTAAGGGCTAAGTAATGCCTATTCTGGATGCCACCTAAACTGGACTAAAATTTTCCAAACCAACCCTCCCAAACCATAAAAAAAACCAACCACCACCACCACACTCCAATTTACAATCTACAGTGGTATTTCATAAAACAATCTTTAAGATTTTCCCTTGGCAGGAAGTGGTATTTCGGGGTTTTCTTCTTTTAAAAGAAAAAGAAACTTTTCTTTCAAAGCTGAATTCCTAGCCTCTTTCCACTTTTTCTGGAAAGCACTGTCAAGAGACCTTGTGATCGGACTTACATAAAAAAATTTCTATTGAATTCTGTTAAGTATTTGAGTAATTGAGTGTGTATTCATATATATATACACACATATAAAATAGTATTTGAGTATCTGAGTAGTCTCGTGTTCAGCACAAATAATACATGCTCAGGCACACAGACAATCTGTGGCTTAATTGCACCTTCAATGCATTTCACAGACATCTATTGCTAAGAGTTTACTTATTTTACAGATGCCTGGAAGAAAATGTAACAGTCAGTAGAGACTGCTGGAAGAATTGCTCCCACTCTTGAGAAATAAAGGTCCTTATTTGGACACCTAACTTTGGATATCTTTAATACCATTGTTTAAAATTTAGTCTAGTTAAATGAAAACCCTTCCTTAAAAGAGCTTTCAATACGTAGCAGTTCAAC
>NW_010428124.1:0-213 GCF_000710305.1 Buceros rhinoceros silvestris | reverse complement strand
AGTAGCAGTCCACCAGCCACATCAACCTATCTTGCAAGCACTGGTAGAAAAATCAACTTACCTGTGGGAAGAACTGGTAATGGTTTTCCTTCCAGCTTATCCAAATCCGTAGTAAATAATGGGATTCTGGGATCATCATATGCAACGACTTCCCTTTGTAATATACATGAGGTTTATTTAATTATTTAGAATAAAATGTATTTTATTATTTAT
>NW_010428123.1:0-27180 GCF_000710305.1 Buceros rhinoceros silvestris | reverse complement strand
GGGCGGGAAATGCTGCTGACGGGGTAGGGAGAGATGCTAGGGGTCGGACGGAGACCGTAGCGAGTTTTTATTAGTGGGAAACCAATAGAAAACTAGCGCAGAGGTGATCAAGACAAAGTGTCAGGTAGCGCTGTACAAGAGAACGGGCATCCTTATCGCTGGAGGATTTTCCCGTTCCCTGCAGACTATGTACTTTTTTGTTAATCGGCATTAGAACGATAATGACGATAATACCTGAAAAATCTGCTTATTGTTGCAGATGGGCCAGAAAGCTAGGGGAGAGCTTTTACATAATTAATTGCTTGAGTTGTTTCAGAAACACTGCTTCCAACTTTTGCAGGCTGGTGGACAGGAACAGCCCTTAGATAAAGCCTGTGCTTCCCTTTCTCGTTCTTTACCCTCAATTCCATATTTCTGCTGTGGAGGTGAGGGGACAGTGTTATTTGTTTTTGTTTTAAATCTAGATTAATGCAGTGGTTTTAATACAAACATGAACCTGTCTTCAGAAGTTGACATCACTGAGGAATCAGCCAATTGGTTGACGTTTAACCAACCTTCTTTTTACACATAAACCCCATCAAAGAGTTGTTTTCACTAATGTTCTTTTGAAATGCAAATCCAGAATGCCAACAGACTGAAACTCAATTTAGATTAATGTAATTACCTGCAATACACAAATGGGGCTATACTATTTAATAGCCTTCACTTAAACCTTTTTAGAAGATCAAAAAGTCTCCTATTGTTGAAGTTTAGTACTACAACAATTAAAAGATGCCTCTGTGTGATTTTTCATGTTACCTTTATAACTTTCGAGAAGCTTCATGTTTATGTGAAATGAAAGTATCTGAAATAATTGCAAGGCACACGGAAGGAATATAACAACTTTGGGAGACATTAGGTGCACATCTCACAGGGAGATTTTTTTCTGCTTTCTTTTCCAAAAAAAAATTATTTTTCTGAAGAAAAATTATTGTCTCTTTTCTTGTTTTAGGCTTTAAAGAAATCAGTGCTCCAACTATTACCCCACCTCTCAATCAGCCTAAAAGATCAAAAAAACGCCATGCAAATTTAACATTGGATAAAATGATGGAAAAATTCTTGCAGCAGAGTGTGGATACAGAAGAGAAATTTTACAGATATGAAGAGCAGAGGCTCAAAATTGAGGACAAGCGTCGGGAAGCTGAGCATGCTCGAGAACTCCAGATGTTACAGATGTTGGGACAGATGCTAGCAGGAATTTCTTCTACAGTATCACAAAGGTCACAGTCTATACCAGCAAGTCCACCTCAGAGAGCGAACCATCGTTCGTATGGGGATAACTTTAATTATAATGCTATGACAGCAGCACTTTCTCCACCGATAGGTACTTCCTTCTATAGCATAAATAAAAGCTAGTTTTTTTTAAACTTCTGTGGGAAAGCTCTGGTAGTAAGTAGCTTTTGACAATAAAAGGTAATTGAAATTTTTTGATACTGTGGCGAAGGTGTCTGATGTAAAATGAAATTAAAACATCATTCATTTGATCATTGTACTGATTGTTTAATATAGATACATTAGTTGTAACAAATTTTAATGAGTGAAACCACACCTTTTGAACCCTATGAACACTGGGGACTTCTTTCCACATTCACATCTCTGTAAAGTAAAGTTAGGAGAAGTGTTTTATATAAAAGGCAGGTAGCACATTTGTTGAAAGCTATCGAGAAACATGAGGTACCTCTTAGCAGAAATTTTTCTGTTGTTGAAGTTAATGGGCCTAACCCAGTATGTGAAGTAAAGGCTGTGTATATGTTTATTCAGGAAAAGAGTGGAGTTTTGACTGCACTGAAGTAAGTAAAATGTTAAAATCCAACTTCTTTAGAATAGATTTCTTTAGAATAGATTTCTTTAAATCAAAATTCTGAATCTTTTAATTAAACATCATATTGTACTAGGTGCAATAGAAGATGAAGACATTGGCCTGTGTTTTTCTTCTGGACCAGTTCATTTATGAATCTGAATTTATTTTCAAGAAACTGGCAAAACAATAACTCTGTAGTTGGTATTTATGCACAGACTTTTCCTTCTATACCTATGAGTGGGCCAAAAGCTGATAATTGGGTATTAGCATTCATTAACAAACTTCTCGGGATCTGTGGCTCCGTGTCATTTATCTTTGTCATAGACTCTTTGCACAAGGAGGTAGTCTGCATGGGCAGGAGGAAAACGGGCATACTCTATTGGTGCTGAAACAAGAGTCAGTTTGGAGCTCGGTGGTTGTAGCCTGCTGTGTGGAAGTGAAATAAGTCTCGTTCTTTTTAATTCTGAATTTCTCATTGCTCAGAAGAAAAGAGCATCATTTGGAAAGGAAAAAATACCACCCAACCTCGGTGTTGAATATTAATCTGGCGTGCTGGATCTTAAAGGGTATTCTCTGGTTCCTGAGAAGACGTGGGAGCCTTTTCAGTCCTATGTTACATACTGTGCTTCACTGTAGAGCCCATGGGGGACTGGAAGGTTAGGTCAGTTGCAGGTTTAGGATGGCTGACTTGGTTGTGTTGCTTGTTGACTGGATAGCTGGTCTGTAGCATTCCTTGATGGCAGCAGACATTTATAGATAAATGGTGGCATACGTATGGATTCTGTGTTTTAGATGTTGTTTTTGCTTTTAAGTTAAAAGAAACTTGAAGTGCTTTAGAAAATCCCTTAGGAAATCATTTGAGGTTCTAGATGGGGGTGGTAGTACCTACAGGGCCTTGCCATTACTTCTGAAAGGTTTTTTGCTGAAAGAGTTTCATTATTTATAAAGACTTGAAACTAAAGTTCAAGGTTTCTTGTTGGATTTCACCATAAAGGTGTACAATCATATCAGACTGTAAAAACGCATTATATGTATATTTAACTGTAGCAAGAGCAACTGGGGATTCTAATCTTTTAATTGGTGAAGGTGTAACAAAGTGTTTATAATAAAATGTGAAAGTAACACTTCAGGTAGTACATCCTTTAAGGAAATAAGAATTCAGTTGCTTATAGATAAATATGTTTTAGTGTTTCTGTAGGTAAGTGGGGCTCTATTAAGAATTGCTTTTTGCATAATTCTCTGTTTTCTCCCTGTTTATTATGCAATCAGTTTATATTTACGTATAAAGAAAAAACAGGAACAGAGAAACAGAGGACCTTCTTGACAACATTGTGCTATAAGGGTTCCAAGCTATATGATAAGTATATTTCTTGTGTGGTTGAAAACCAGTGAGTGTATGAGGTGTGATTTAAAGAAAATAACTTGCCCTATTTCTTGAGGAGATGAGCCTTTTGTTCTCCTGGGTCCCTGCTATGTTGGCCATAATCCAAAACAGGTTGGGTTTTTTTTTTTTTCTTTCTTTTTTTTTTTCTTAATCTCAACGAGAGTGGGATGCTTGTGATACAGAAGGATTCGAAAAGCAAAAGATCAGCCAGGAGTATTTCTCATTGTTGAACACCAAAACATTTGATTCCTGAAGACTAGCATGTCTCGTTTAGGTTTGGATTCTGTGGAAGACAGAGAAAATTATGCTTTCTGCTGATGGCGCAAAGATACAGGGTTTTCTTGTTTATTCCATTTTATCCTCATTATTATGTCCAGAATTTCTGGAACAATTTTTCCCTTGCCCCCCCTCCTCCCTTTTTAGATTTTGGAGTTGAGGCGTGGGATCACTGAGTTTTGTATAGCTGAAAATAAGGAGTATCGTTGAAGTTATCTCTTACATAATTATATATCACTGTACAGCAGTTCTTTGAAAGCTCCTTAGAAGATCTGTAAAAAAGAAAGTAAACATAGCTATGGTCTAGGAGACCAACGTTCAGAAAAACTGCTCCTCTGAACAGAGTTGTACAGTTCATGAGGAGCTTTGTTGAATTATAAGAACTTACCATTTTAGTGTGTTTACTGCAATTTATAGTTAACACATTGCTGACAGAAGTACTGATCTTCAGATTTGTCCCATGATAGGTAAATGAGTTAATGTTCTTCAGTTGTAGTTGATGAAATACTTTTTTCTTCTAAATTTTTGTTGTCTTTTGAAACGAATTTGAATATGTAGCCTTCTCAGTGTGCAGTTGTTTTAATATGTAGCTTGACTTACAGCTTTGCATTGGAGATCTGTAGTTGTATTATAGCTAAAATGTATCTTTGTGTGATACTTGTAATGTTTGCATTTAGTGTTTTGGATTATAGTTTTGCAAAAAGGCTTTCACTGTGCTGTGTAACAACCTGCCAAAATAATAAAGCAGTGAGGTAGGCCCTGATTCTGCTAAGAGGTGGAAGTCTTAAAGGAAAGAAAAAAATAAGGTAGGGTGTGTATTTAAAATGTGATTTTAGTTTCTCTGTGCTTGCTTTCTCTGGATGCTTTTACTTCTTACTCAGTGTACCTATTTCAGTTGAGCTTAATTATGGAAGTGATTTCAGGCTGAACTAAGAAGATATTTCTAGTTACAAAATGTTCATATAACTATTCTGGGCTGATGTTTCTTTCTGTACCTGAGCCCTAAATTAGGACTGTGAGCAGTCAGTGGGAATATTCTCTGCATCAGATCCTAAATTAATTTTTTGAATTATCACCTTCCCTAGTTACTCACTGTTTTAAAGGCCTTTAAGTGATGAAGCACTTGGTTTTTAGAAGTATGTCACTCTGTATACCGTTGAGTGATTTTATTCGTTTTTATGAGTGCTTAAAAGAAATGGTGAAGGTAGTTTAAGAAGTAACATACTTTAACACTTATTTTCTTCTTTTCAGTTATAGAGAGATCTTTTTCACTGCACAGAACACACTCTCTAAAGGATATGGAGAATATTTTTCAACTGGTGCGCAATGTTATCCCTCCTCTAACAGGGAAGAGGCATAAAGGTCAAGATGGACGTATAGGCATTGTTGGAGGATGCCAAGAGTAAGTTCAACAGAAATACCATGTTTGTTTCTGAGAGTTTAAGGATATCTTAAGTACTTGGAGAAGCTGTTCAAACTCACCTTACATTTAAAACATGAATATTTTCCAAAGAGCTTTACTGTGCGTGGTCCATCATCATGACCATGCATATTTACAAAAGAATGTGTTTCCCTGCAATTGTGTTGCAAAATCTTGGTAGTGAATGTGGTTGAAACTTAGAACCTCGTTTGTGTCTGTGTTTACTTTCTCTGTCTTTTTTTGACCACAAAACTCTGTCTGCTTTCAGCGTTAGTCTTTTTGCATTGCATGATGAAGTTACAATATAGAACGGAGTAAGACAACTTTTTTTTTTCCTCCTTATATTTTGGTATCTTGGAAACTGGGTCTCTTAAATCAAGAATAGAGTATTTTTCTTACTGCACGCTTCATATTTTGATAAATGGTGGTGTTTACTAGATTCTGTCAATACCTTGTTTTATATTCTGCCATAATAGAAATAGCATGTTTCAGGGAAAAAATAGATAGAGCATAAATCAGTTAAATGCTGTACTGACCTAGAAATAAAAAAGGCTCTATTCTTTTCTTGGCCACATTCAGTAATCTGTACAGCATTTTGAATGAGCCACCACACCTTCCTGTTTTTCATTTTCCTCTTTTGAAACAGAGATTGCATCTTTCTCCCGTAAAAGAGATTGGCTGTTAGACATCTGCCATGAATGAACTTTCTATAAAGAGCAAAAAGGTGCTGTCTTATAGCTTTGATTTGATGGGTTTAATGGGTTGATTAGCCAGGAGTTAGTTTTCCAGATGGTCTAATGGTCTTGGAGTTCTTACCTCTTGGCAGAAGTAGGCATCTCTGGAGGATGATTCTGTTCATATCTCTCTCTTCAGTCTCCATAAAGAGAATTTAGGGCAACTGGAATCACAGTTTAGGCACTTTAGTTAAGCATCTCAAACCAGATGGGATTTATCCAGGTCACAGATCCCAGATTTTGCTTGCAAACAGTGTTCAGCTCTTGTTTTGTCCTTGTTTTGTTTCTCTCTAAACTTTTAAGTTGCTTGTCAGAGAAGAGTTTTTCTTTTCATGGCATGATCTTTATAAATATTTGTGTGAAAGGATCAGGTAGTTAAGATGGAATCCTGTGCCTTTGAAATCAAAGCAAGGCTTGAGATGGGCCTCAGTGTAGCACTTTTCTATCCTGCTTTCACAGCAAAGAAAAGAGAAAGCTTTTTTAAAATTTGCTCTTGAATTTGGGACTTCATTATGGCAGGCTGGTTTTCAGGTTATCTAATCTCATGATTGTGTTTCCTAACCTAAACTGTATTTCATTCTAGATACACTGGAGCGCCATATTTTGCTGCGATTACAGCTCTCAAAGTGGTACGTATTTGTCTATACCAGTCCAAAATGAACTTTTCATCATTTGTATTAGCTAAGTCATTTTTAAAAAAGCACTTGTTCTGTGCAGCACATGAAATTTGAGTCTAAAAGGTCTTCTATTTAACAAAGAATTCTTAGTCCTGGATTTGTAGAACTTTGTAAGTATGTGTTATTTGCCATGTTTTCTGTAAATATTTTATCTGTATAAGGTAAAGTTAGACATATGTAAAAAAAATTGAATATTTCAGAGGGGAAACTTTTATCAGAGACTTGGATAAGAAATTTCAAAACTTGATGAAATACTTTCTCCAAAAGTGAACAGTAAAACAACTTTAGATTAACGTCTGAAGTTAAATTTTCAGTGCTGCAGTAAGTTCTTCAGAATTTTTTTCTGGAGATGGTAAGTGTGTGGAATGTGGTAACTTTCTTTCAAAGCTTACAGCTTTAGGCTAGTAAAATTCTTGAGTGTTGTAAGTCTAAAGATTGTTGGTTGAATGTAATGTAATTTTTAATAGCTCAGTTTTTTTATGTCATAATCTTTAGCAGAAGTATTTTCTAAGCTTTTCTTTCTGAAAAGTGTGGACTTATTTTAGTGACATACTGGCTAAAAAGATATTTACTGCAGACTACATAAATACAGTGGTGATAAATCAAATGTAAACAATTCACACTTACATAATGCATATACTTTTCAGTACTGTATGTATTACGTGTCAGTACTTTCAGTTCATTGCGTATGTTTTTCTTTTTGAAAATTTGTTTCAATAAGTAGGTAACCAATCCAGGTATATTTTTACCACTCCCTACCCCTGCCCAGGATGCAGTCCCTCAAGGGTTTAAAACTGAAATGGTATTATTTAATAATCTCAAGAGATACTAAGGTCACTCAGCTTTCTGTTGGTTGTGTGCAAATGCAGTAGCATATTAGGAAGTCCCCTATTGAAGTCACTTGGTCTCAGATCATTACATCTGCACATGAAGAGTCATAGGATCAAATCTCTGCATTGTTTAGTAGCTTGAAATGTATAGTAGTAAAGCAAAGGAGGCATTTTCTTAACCTTGGGAAATTTCAGTATGCAAGACACATACAAGATCAGGCTTTCTGGTCACTGCTTACATAATTTTTAAGTGTATGTGATTTTTTGAGTTGATAACAGAAGCTTGAGGCTAAACTCCTCAGCTTTAATGTTCATTTAAATTAAAGAGTCTTCTTGAAATTGTGCCAGCTTTTTTAGCCCATTGAGTGACAACGGTAGGTCTGGAAATGTACTCATAAATGGCCATAGCTGTATTTTGCAAGTATAGTACAATGTTATTTTCCTCTGTAATGTAATTTTCTTCTGTTCAACTGTGTTCTTTTGCCTTCTTATTACTGTACGTACGACATTTTAGTCTTTGCTCATCTGCAAATGAGAAACATTCCTCAAGTGAGTAAAGGTTCAAAATCTGTGCTTTCAATCATCCCATTGGTGAGACACAGGAAAAGAATCCTTGAAGCTAGATACAAAAACATTTCTCCAAAGTATTGCACAGTAGTGTAAGCCGTAATAGAAAAAATAATAAAGTTTTCTTTAACTACTGAGGAGTTCAGGTGAATTGTTCACTGAGTAAACTTTGGAATTCTGAAGTTATTTATTAAGTATAAATTTGATAATCCTGATTGGAAATTTTCTTTTTTAGGGTGCAGATTTATCCCATGTATTTTGTACCAAAGATGCAGCAACAGTAATCAAGTCATATAGTCCAGAGCTGATTGTTCATCCGGTTCTGTAAGTGACTTATGTTTTATTTAAACGAGGAGGTCAGGATTACTAGTTTGAACATTTCAGTCTGACAGTTGATTGGTTTGCGTTATTCCTTTTTCTGAATTACAGAATGGGTGGGCTGTAGATCACAAAAACTCCTGGGTTTGCCCTTTCATGACAAACATTTAGATGTTTAACATGGAACAATCAGTTGTGATTTTTTTTTTTTTCATTACTATCAAATTACATTTTTTAAGAAGTGAAGATCTTGCTTTCTGCTACTTGCTGACCTGTGTTCTGTAATTGTAATGCATTTAACTGTGAACGGTAGCAAAATCCAGAACTAAGAATTGCCACAAGTCAGCATTTTAGAATCTGCATTTGAAAGGCAAATAGAGTATGTTCTCTTGCTTCTTCAGTCCTAATGGTATTTAACAGTAGTGTATCTTTTTTCCTCTCACTCCTATGTATATAGTAATTTACACAAAATTACTGAAGAAGAGAGATGCTGATTCTCATCTTTCTTCGTAAGTGTATTGCATTAGTTACACACCTATTCCTGGGAATAAATGGATGTTCTAAAATGATCTTAAATTCAGAGCTTATTTACAGGAAGATGAAAAATTTAATGAACAACTGTCCTAACTGAGAAAGTCAGTGTGTGCTTCCCTGAATTTGTGCTCTGAAATATGTGATTGATGGGTAAACTTTTACAAGTTTATTTGTTTCAATTAGGTGTCATGATGGTTTACTATAAGCACTGCAAATGAGAATTAAGATGTGTGCCTTAGGTATGTGTTGCTGAGCTTAACTGGTACTCTTGGTGTAGACAGCAAAGCTGTGATTAAGCTAGAAAAAGTGTAATTAAAAATAGTGTTTGTCAGATATTGTGGTTAGGAGGGATTTATGACAGTAGAAATATTTTGGTGTCTGAGAAGAATATGATCACCCTTATGGGATGCCTGGAGTTGAAAATCATAAGCTTATTACATTCTTAAGGTGGGTTTCATTCCTGTTGGTTTAGAGAGAGGTCCTTAAAAAAAAGTCATTTAGACAGATATCAAGGGCTGTATTTTGTTGTTGGTTTGTGGGTTTAGGTTGTTTTTTTTTTTTCAAAGATAGAAGAAATTCATGACTTTGTGGATTTGACTTTGTCGATTTTACACAGGGATAAAATGAAGTTTGAAAGTAAAGGAAAGATGCAAGGGTAGGGTTTTCATCAGTGTAACTGCATTTGCCTCTAAAATCCAAAAGGCACATCTTCAGTTGGCGTTCTGACTGATAGCATATCATGACAAATGAGGTGGAGAATTCTAATGGTGGCTTTAGCTTCTAACTTAGGTTGTCTTGGTGGATGGCACTTGGGATACAGCATATGGTTGTCTTGTGTGGGTAGGCATTGACCTTGGCTTTGGGAGAAGCATTTTTTGTGTACACAGGTTCCTTGATGTCTGTGGTAATGGAAATGGTTAATAGGAGAAGCAGAAGCAGCATAGAGAAAAAGGGAAATGACATCGTGTTAACAGTAAAATTTCTGTTCATGAAGGACCAGATTGTTTGTGCCTACTAAGGGTGGGATGTTTTATACATAGATTCTCAGTGTCTTCTGTAGAATTCAGATCTCAGTGAAAACACTGATGCTTCTATTGGAAAGGAGGACTTTCAGCTCGGTCTATGAATTCCTCCAGATATATGCAGTACAGTGAATCAAGTAATCTTCATATCCAAATAGCTTTAAGACTGAAACTCAATATTTAATACTTTTATTACAACTCTGATTAATTGCTCCCATACAGCTGGCTAATTACATGAAGCAATGTATCTGTAAATATGTTTATATGACATTCAAAATGAAAAAATGCAAATATCAGAATGTTCAGATTTTGTTTGTTAATATTTTTATTTCTTCTTTTCTACTTCATTTGAGGAGAAGAGAAAACAGTCTTTTCTGGTTAGAAAGGAAAAATCTTGATTGACTCTATTGAGCCCAGGTTTTATTCAAATTTACACAAGCAGCCTGTTTTTCTCATAAGGTCCTTTGTCTTCAGTGTCACACTTTTCATATGATCTTTTATATGTTGTGGAGCCATTTGAGTTCTGCAGGCACAGCCGACTGGTCTTAATTCAGAGTCTGATCTCTTAAACAGTCTTTGTACTTTCTCCCAGGCTGCACTTCACGCATGGAAGAACCTCTGGGTAAAACCCACTGAGCATCTACATCATTGTTTTCCTTTGTGTTTCTCCTTAAAACTTTGCTTTTTTTATGATTTCTCCATGACCTTCCAGAGTAACTTGGTGGCTGTTGTACCACTCTCTTATTATGCTAATCATAGTTATGGCCCCATGTACTCCTCAATTCACTGTTAGAACGGGTTGGCATTTCGCCAGGATTCACTGCCATTTTGTACTGTCAGGAGTCTGACATTTTATCACCTCCTCTGTGACTTGGCTGCCGCTACCTTTTCCTACTGCCTTCACCTCACAGGGCATCACTTCCAGGAAAGGACGTGCTCTTTTTTTGCTGCTGTCCCCTGAATATGAGTGTTGTTCTGGCTTGTTAGAGCTGCCATCATGGAACTTCGATGGCATGACTAGTGAAGGTATGCAAAAGCTAGAAATTGTGCTGTTGTGTTTCACAACCTTGGCAAATGTCTGTCACTTCAAGGGCGTAAGTAATGTTATATGAGAAAGATTGAGTAGGATTGCAGAATGAAGGTTATGAAAACGAGCATCCATGTTGCAGCAGTGCCAGGACAATTCTGAGTGGCCCCAGCTGCAGACCATCCCGGGATCCCTTTTGGTGTAGCATCTTGTGCTGGGAACACCCGTAACACAACTTTTTCCGTGTTTTTTTTGTCTCATGATTTCATTTTCTGTTCCTGTAAGTGAAGGTAAGATTGCTGGGACTGCACATGACAGCCTGGGATCTGGAAGGACAGAGCTTCAACAGCTGGCTCTGTGCATCCTCACCACCTGAGCTGAGCAATGTTAGCTGGGTGTCTCAGGGCCATGAATAGTCATTTTTATCTGTAGTAGCTTTTCCTTTTAATTCAGGGATTCTGTCAAATGCATTATGGTCCTTTCCATGGTCTTAATGAAAGTGTTAATTAAAAACTGACCAGCTAACCAGTATTTTTGCTGATTGACTTTTTGCTTTTCTGTGAAGTGAAAAGTGTGTATTGCAGAAATTTGGGTCTTTTGAATAGCAGAGTATACAGAGTTTTCGTCACAGCTGTCTTGCTCTTGTCACCACTGCTACATTTTCTGTTTTCTCAGCTAATGTGCTCATACTGTAAGCTCTGCACAAATACAGGCAAGATAAAAATTAGCTTTTGCATTCTATTACATTTTATTGCAAGTGTTTTCTATGTAGATTTCTGCTCTAGATGTGTACATACCTGCTTGTGTTAGTGTTAAGTTTTTAGAGAACTTTCAGAGGCTTTTTTATATGCCCCTTGTTAATTCCTTCACAAAGGTCAGGCTGAATAGACTCCTTGGATGCCTATGTTGGGTTAGCTTATCCTGTCTTGATAGGTGAGTGATCACAGAGTTAAATGAGCCTTATGAACCCAGCTGGTTATATTTTAAAAGAAGAGAGAATATATCTATTGTGTTAGATTCCCTTCTTGCAAGGACTTTTTCATAACCTTACAGAGCTTTTCATTCTTGGTAGGCCAGGAAAGATTGAGATATTAATAAGTAGCCCACTTCTAACCTGGTTGTCAGACAATTTATAAAGTCAACAGTCAATACTCCTTGATCTCCAGAGTTTTATCAGAGGAACAGAATCTGTTGTCATGCGATTAATTTATTGTGGTCCTGAAGAAGTCATGTAATTTTTCCATTATCTCCAAAAATTTCACCCTCGAACTAGATAGGGATTTAGAATTAATACTGTCCCCCCAGCTGGTTCTATCTGTGAGTCTGTATGGACTAGGAAAGTTTGCCAGAATTACTGAGAGTCTTGCAGTTAATTGCAGAATTCAAGTTTTGGGTTGGATTTTAAAAAAGATTATTCTTTTCAGTTTGAAATAAAATAATTGGGGAGAAAACTCTCATGAGGCTGGACTGTGTGTTTGGGCCAGTTACCATTAAAGAAGAAGCTTGGCTTGGATCAGGGTGGCTGGAATATATTTTACCTAGTTTTATTGGATTTTGTCTATGTTTCAGTGATTTGAAAAAATCATGAAAGTGAATCATGGATAACAAACTCCTGATAAATTACTTGAGCACTTTTAACCGGTGCCAAGTCTTTTAAAGAAAGCCCAGGAACAATCTTAAGATTTTTGGTCCTTTCTAATTCATTATGTGGAGAGGAGATTCAAAAGCATTGGTCCTTTGTGTGAGGAAGCTCATGCCTTTTAGTTGTGTTAGGTAAGGATAGCTATTAAACACTTGTGGCACTAACCTCTCTTTTGAATCAGAAGTGGAAGAATTCTTGTTGCCAGGACAAGTCAAGGAGAAAGCACAGGTCGCTCTGATTACCAAAAAGATTCCTCCCAAGTGACTTGCCTGCTGGATCCCTATTATACCTGCAGAGAAGATGGCAGGCATAAACTGTGTGATCTTTCTCCCAAACCTTATTAAGACAGCAGCCTAGGAATTATTAAGCAGCAACCTAGGAATCACTTGAGAAAGTTTTGGGTTGGTTTGTGGGGTTTTTTTTGCTAGGTACTTAGGGAGAAATAAAGGTTATTTTCTACATGCTGACTTGAAGTACACTTAAACTGATTCTAAACCTATCGTGCGGTGCTATGGACAAAACTTGTTCGTGGACTTGTTTCCTGTGTCCAACTTTCTCGGCAGAAGGCTGCTGCTTTGCTGTATGCTGCAGAGTGAATAAAAGACAGGAGCTGTATTCACCCGATATAGTCCTTTTTCTCCCTGTTGTTGCAGAGCTCCTTATCCCAGGTGATACTAACAGGGGTTTTGCCACATCTTCAAAACACGAGAGGTAGCCAAAGACTTTTAGCATCACTGCAGGGAGTGCTGCTGTTATTGCTGCTGTCTTATACATCAGAGAGAGGTATGTGTGTGTAGGAATGTTTACTCAAGTTAGATCCTGGACAAATTCATCCTTGAGAACACTTGCCATACTGCTGTGATTTGACAGGAGGATTAGATATCTTCAGTATTTAATCTTTCTTGAGTTTGAATGAAGGCATGCATGTCTGGGGTTTGCTTTTGCTTTTTTTATTTATTATTATTTGAAGGGTATAGGGTCTCATTTTTTTTTCCAGCTAACCAGCAGATATTTAGACTGAAGCTTTTTCTGTCTTCTCATGTGTCTACAGCTGATTTGAAGTACTCTAGCCTTTTGGGTATTGATTCAACTATCATCTGTGCCTTAAGAGTTGAATGTAAACTAGAGAGGGATACCAGTGTGATAAAAGCTTGTCACTTTCTTGGTTTTAACAATTTTTTAATGCATTAGTTTTCTTCTAGGGGCATTGTAAGACTGTTTCATTCTGAGGGAAATTACATTGTCACCTTCATTCTGTTACTTTTCAAGTCACAGGTTTTGGTTGATTGCAATCCATTTGAAAGAATATTTGACAGATTATACTTACCAAGTCAGTTCACAGAAATATAAATAGGTCTAGACCACTTCCATGAACCCTGAAAATAAGAGGTCAAGACAGGTTACCATGGTACTTCTGGGGAGATTGTCATTACATACATTGGTAATGTGACTGAGATAGAAACATATTACAACTGTTTTAAATATTTGGGTATATCTAAATGCAGGTTGTAAAATGACTGTGTCAATTTACAAGGCTAGATAAGGTTGACCTTGAGTGCTGTTGTCATGTCTGTGTGTGAAATCTCGGAAAATAGTCAAGCAATAGCAGCTTCTCCTTTGGGACTCTTTCTCACAGGATGTGAGAGGCTCTGTGGTGCATAAGAGAGCTGACCCCATTTGTGCATGCATTTGGACTCTTTAATAATGAGGTTGATGTCGTATCTGATGCAGAGTGTGTTGACAACCCAATTCTTAGTTAAAGAGGAGATTTGATACCTAAATGGGTCTAGTGTCCAAGTAGCAGCTGTGGAAAACATTTTGGATTTTGTTGTCATTAATATGATACAAAAGATATGATACGGTAGATATGGCATTTTTTCTAAATGCGTACTTCAGTAGGTCATTCACACGCTCGCTGCCTTGAAGGTAGAATATGGAGCAAGTGAAGACTGTAGTATCTGCATATTAAGAGCAGCCTCTTGCTATAAACTTGTGACACCAAGTGCTTCTCCTGGATCACGGGTTGCTGTTCTTGCTGCTGTGTTGTTAACATCCAGATGAAGCCTACCAGGTTCACTTCTGGTGTCTGAATTAACTTACTCAGTGGCTGAAAAGGAACACTTGATGTGAATAGTATTCAATCCCTTTCTCATTAGGGTCTTCAGTTTTCTTTCATTTTCTTCCCTGTCATTTAATCAAATTGTAGCAGAAAAATAATTGTTGCTTACCCAGCATTTACAAATGAAACAATACTGGAAGATCCTTCCACAGTCTGGTAGGTGAAAATGACTATTTTGTCTTCTAAACTTTTTGGAGACATTTTACTAGATTAATCTTAATTTGCTTAAATATATCTCTTTTTGGTCTCTTAATTGCATCCAGTCAGCTTCATGCCACTGTGTCATCACCAAGGTTTGCTCTGCCTGAGGTGCTTGGTGGGAGACCCATGAGTTGATAATGGATCAGTGAGCTTTTCTAGAATAAGTTGTATTACCAGTTCTGTTCATGGGGCCAAAAGAGGCTGCCTGAAGCCTTTAGGCTTCTGGAAATTTGGAGTTAATTTACAATAGTTATGATTTAAACATTGACAAATATAGCTACTCTTGGAATATAGTATTAATTTTATGCTCAAACATTTTTTGCACTGTTTGGTTTTTGCCTTTAATTCATTTGACCTCACCTTTCTAGAATAATCTCTCCCTGTGTTATTTACCCAGTTTCCAATAATGACCTCACCCAAGGTTTACCACAATAGTTAATAATTTGCTTTCTGAGATAACTACTTAAATTCTAGAGCTATGTATTATGTCCCGTCTTTCGCTCTTTTGATGTACTGTGTAACATGACAGGATCTAAATGTCAACAGGTCTAACGTTTGATTCACATTAATATAATTACCTGCAGTGCTTGGACAAACAAAACCAAAACTCTTTCATCCTCAGATCAGAGACTTTTTCCAATCTTTGAAGATAGGACTCTAGGCTGGCTTTTGAAACTGCCCACTTAAAGTGGCTTTGTCTCAGTTTACATAACAGACTTTTGCAGTGCTACATTCTAATGCATTTGGAGTTGCCTCAGTCACATCAAATGTACACAGATAATGAGCAGAGTTTGAAAAATAAGCTTTTCAGCAAGGAGCTGTGTAGTTGATCAGGTGACAGCAGTCTTGCTTGTGTCCTGTGTCCTTTTCTAGCAGAGTGTCCCACAGATTTGTGATGTCCAAATCACATCTCTAATAACTAAGGTGGTTCTAGCTCTGCCTGAAACGCATGTGAAGAGCTGCAGTCCCACTGCCTCCTATCTGTGCTGTCGTTCATGCTTATCTAGTATTTCTGTAGCTCCTAGATACACCCATGCTGACTTCACATTTTTTTTCCATGTAAAATTTGAAAAGGCTGTACCTTATTGCTGTTGTTCCTTTCCCTCGTCTAGAAAGCGATGATAGTAACTGTCATTGATCCTGAATGAGAGAAGCTCCTGTGTTTAGAGCTTTCTGTAATAATTTAAAGCTATTGCCTTCATAGCTTTTGATCATTTGGTGCAAGCCAAATGAATAAAAAGCATGTACAGGAAAATTTTCTTTTTTTGGAGGGCTAGTAATAGAAGTATATTTCAAGTCTTAGCTGTCAAGTCTCCTCCCACTCTGGGCAGTGACCAGCCTAGAGCAGGCTTTCAGGCAGAAGGCATCTGTCAAATATCTGTTACAAACTGCTCTGGAAGATGCTTAGAAACTATGGGTGATATTAGGGCAGTAGCCACCATCTTTTTTCATGCTCTTTGTTATATTTGTAAAAGTTATTACATCAAGCTTTCGCCAAGATGAAGATCTACAGAAATGTGGTTTATGTCAGTTTTTATTGTGTGATAGTGAATTACAGTATAGTCCTGAAGAGCAAAAAGCTTGGCTTAAAGTTTTTTATTTTCTGTATTAACTTTACAAAACTGACAGGTGTATAAGAGACTTTGAGGTTGTGCATTAAAGACTGTGAGGTTGTGCATTAAGAGGCAACAGTGGTACTGAATCCAGCAATTACTGGCATAAGCACCATAACCAAACCAGTGTTGTTCCTGTATGCAAAAATAATTCAGGTGGCAAGACAAGAGGAATTTATTCAGGGTGTATTGATTTTGATTTGGCAGAAGTTCCCTAAAGCTAATAATTCACAAAGAAAATTTGTCCTCACCGTTTCAGAGACTTGGTGCTGTTTTAATTTGAAGAATCTTTGTAGATTTGGCCATGGGAAGTGCTTTTCTCAATACATTCTGAAGGCAGAGAAAAGAGTAAAAAGATAAACACGCACAGTGGTGAAGACCATACCTTGGCTCTATCTATACAGGGCTTCAGAGAAGGCAAATTATAAAGCTGTTGTGCCTGTCTTCCCATGAGTGCTCAGTGGAGGCTGAGATAAGTTTTGTTTCTCTCTTCTACCTCTCACTAATAGCCAAGGAAAGCTGGTAAGGTAAACATCTGTGGGGTCCATTTTTCCACAGTGTGCCCCCCTGTGAGACTCTGTGTGCTTGCTTATTTGTTTAGACCTGCTTTCACTAATGGATAAGTTGATGGAATGATTGTTGACATTGGCTTTAGACTCTTCCCTACCTGAACTTCACAAGGATGAGAGGGGATGAGTTATGGAAGCTCCTTTGCTTTTCCTTACTAATGAATCTTTTGTCTTGCAGCTGTTATTTAAGTGTTTATCCTGCTGTAGTTCTTTTCTGTATGCAGTCAGAGCTTTGCTGTTTGTTTTCCAGACTAGCTAACGCTTTGAGGAAGCTTTTGGGGCTTGGTGGGTGTTGTTTGTTTGCTTGTTTGATTAAACAACAGTGAGCTGTCGTAATCTAGATTTTCATCAGAATGGTGTCTGATAACATGTCGCATAGTGCACAGTGGTTAGCTGGAAGTTAAGTAGCTGCTTGAAGATGTGTTCATTCCCTGCAAATCTACAGCTGTGGTTTGTCACCAGACACTATAATTGCAGACATCTGCACAATGGTACTGTAGTTCACGCTCCATATTTACAGGTGTTACTGCTTGGATCAGCTTTCCAAATTGTTCCTGTTGTGTATGTCTATGGTGCAGAGTTTTTGTGTTTTCAAATTATGGGACTGTTTCCCAGTCTCTTGCCTCATCACCACCTAAGAAAGCTTGCTTCATTTTGGGAAATCACTGACTTTAGGTAATCAAAATCTCTCTTAAAGGTTTTTGTCCTCTTGAGAAACTCAAATGCTATTGCCTTGCAAGAGATTTTCTGACTTCTCTTTATATCAATACTATCTTTGTGCTTTAGATTAGGGATGTTGGATTTATGATTCCTGTTTTTGACAAAAGCCAAGTTGTGTACCATATGGCTCTGCACCTCTAAAGGCAGTACTGATTCTTGCTTATTTGATCCTTTTTTGTCAAAGCCTGAAGATTGCATCTCTTTTGGTCAAGAGGATGTGTTCTTCATACCTCATACCCTTCCAGGTGCTCTTTTTTTTTTTTTTCCTTACGATGCTGATTTCAGTAGTGCATGCATGTCTTAGGCAGTAGAGGTGATAATTAAATGGAGAGGTTTGAAATCAGGTTAATAATCAGGTGGAGAAGATGGCATGAAGGGACCGAGGAAGTTAACGATGTTATTTGTGTGAGCATAGTACACAGTGAACAGCTGTGTACACAGACTTGCATTCTGTGCTGATGCCTCCACAGTATTTTCAGGGGGGTTTTTTGTGGTTTTGATCCACAGGCAAACAAGAATACACATTGGCTTTTTCTATAGTAATAAACTAAACACTGCCAAGGAATATTTATTCCCAGGTACCTGAACACAATTATCTGTACTGGCAAATTATCCAGACTATCTTTGGCAAGCTTCTTGGCCTGTGCTGACTAGCCCCTCCCAACAACTTCTTCCACTGACAAGGAACTGCTGTGGTCCATGAGCTGTGCCTGATGGGCAGCTCAAGCGTTACCTGCTCTGAAGCCTGAGGCTGTAGAGGCCAGCTGATGTCAAGGTCAGAAAATTCTTCTGGGCATGTTTAAACATTATGTATAGGCTGTAGCTGTTATGAGCTAGAAGAGTTTCTGCCTTTGCACTAAATCCCATTGTCAGGAACTTTCAAGGTGACACCTCTTTCTGAAGTTAGGTGTTCATCATTTGTACCCTATCAGCTTTAAAATGCTGCTGCTTTGATGCCTTTGTGTGGGAGTAAACTGTAAGGTGACACGATAGGCCTTCAGAGAAGCTGTAGATACAGGACATTTGTAAGGTGTCCTTAGCTGCATAACCACAGCTGTTGTGAACCTCCAGGATCTTAAAGTGAAGTTGGCTTGATGCTTCTGTGAGAGAGTATTTGTTCTGCTTGGTTTATGAAGGATCAAAATCCATCAGCTATTTCACAGCATGTTTTTGTAGCTGGTTTTGCAATGTAATAGTCATTATCACCATTTAAAATCTCTTGGCCCTTTGTATGCCTTGGTTTGCTTCTTGATGTGAAGCTGCAAAGGAGTTGTGTGAACGTAATGTTTGTAAAGTGCTTTGAAGATGAAAAGGTGTACAGTAGGTTTTTATTATTACCAGAGGCAAAGTGAGCAGGAGTGGATTAATGTTGGACTGTTCATTTCCCAAGGGATGGCTTTGTTTTGAAGAGGGCACATTATCAGCTGGGTTGGAGACAAAATTATTTTATTTCAATGCTAAATAGAAATAAATCGGCAAACTTTCTACCTTAAGATTATTTGCATGAGACATTTTTGAAACAGCATAGCAGTTATGGTACTATCTAAGGCTCTGTTCTTAGCTTACGTTTAATGGAACATTTATTAAATGTATTTAACTTCCACAATCCAAAGGTATTTTGAATCCAATCCATTCAAACGTCCTTATATATACAGCAGTATTCTTATATCTATATGATATATATTTCTCAAATAAATATCTCATGTCTATATATGAGTTACATTTTGCTCTTCTTGAGATAAAATCAGTTTCAGCATGTAAATAAAACAAGTGATCTGCGTTCAGAAATGGTGATGTTTTATTTTGCATGTTCAACCTACCACATATAAAAGAACTGGCTTTTTTTTTTTTACATAGTACTTTAAATATTTCTTGAGTAATTTTCGTTTCCAGACTCTGTCTGCAGCACAAACTGATAGGTGGTTGTACAGGGAGAAAAAACTCCAAACAAACTAACCAAAAAACCCCAGGTGAGGTGTTTGGCAATTCTCAAGCTACTGCTGTTTCCTTGTGAGTTAGAGGGGAAAGGAGGGAGCTGCATCGTTCAAATGGAAATTCAACTTCAGTTTGCTAAGCGGGGGACTGCTTCAGGGATGAGATGTCCTCACATAGTTTGTTGTCTCTCTTGCCCTTGCAGCGGGTCATCACTTCCACCCAGCAGCCTTGTTTTGACAGAGCTGTTTTGTGGTGTCAGCACAGGGAGCCTTTGGGCAGCCCGCGCTGCTGCAGCCAGGGATTTCTGAAGCAGCTATTGTCAGCAGAGGGGCCGATGGGCCTTGGCCAGGCTCAAGGCACTGCATCCCTGTGGCCTTGAGTGAGCCACCTTGCTCCCTGCAGCCGCAAAAGCTTTGGGCTCCTGCCTGGCACTTGCAGAAATCGTTGTGGAATTTGCTGATTCTGCCAGACGCGAGCTAAACACTTGTTTCCAAGTGGTGCGTCCCATCAGTACAGCTGTTGGTTATGAAAAACCTGCAAGGGCTTTCATCTGTAATAATAGAGCTTTGCTGAAGTAGTGCAAGCTCAAAATGCTCTGAGTAATACTATCAAATAGTACCTCCTTGCTTAGACTTCAGGCAGCTTTATTCCCCCCGTGCTTCAGTTAAAATGTTTGTTGATTGTCGTCATTTATGTCAGAGGTGGTGAGGGAGGAAGGCTAAATTTTCCCTCGGTACTGTCAGCAAGGATTAACCGACATTGTTGGGCAGAGCTTGCAAAATATTCTGACCTATTTACACAACAAAACTGATCAGAACAAGATAAACAGTTCTGGTCAGGGGCTGAATGCTGTATTGTGGCAGCTATATTTGGCAGTGGATTTTCTCATCATTTTTCCAATGTAGACAGAACCTGAATGCTACAGAAATCTTAAGCATTACAAGCAGATAATACCCTTACTGAATAGCTTGATTCTCCCGTTGCCTTTTGGGGGAAGGGGAAAGTTTGGCCATAATTCATGTGGAACAAATGCTTATGAAGCAACTGACAAAAAAAATGTATGAGTAGACTTAACATTTTGCCATGTAGGGTAATAAATAACTGCATCATTTCCAGCAAGCCACAGTATGTACCTGTGAGATGGTAGAGCTCTCTAGAAGGAGTAACCTCTGCGAAGAAGCATTAGATAGGGAATTGTGACAAACCGTAAGAATTGCTGGTTTCCTACTTGGGTTTCATTTTTTTATTTTGTAACAACTGTAGTGGATATTTGCAATTACCTCCTCATTTTTATGTGGTATCCTCTAAGGAATGAATCTGGAGAAGTGTTTCGTTTGAACAATTTGGACAACTATTCCATATTTCCTGGGTCACAGATTTTTGGTAGTCCGGAGAATAAAATTGCCTGACGCTTGAGAAGGGAAATAACTCTTTCTATCTTGCATCTTCAACTCAGATTCTAAGAATAATAAAATTAAGCCTTTTTAAACTTGTCTTTTTTTTTCCCAATTCTGTTTAGTGATAGCCCAAATGCTGTCCATGAGGTGGAAAAGTGGTTACCACGGCTGCACTCAGTCGTCATAGGACCTGGCTTAGGTAGAGACGAAATTCTACTTGAGAACGCTAAGGTAACATGTGTACACTGATATTTTATTCTCTGTCTTTATGTTGGATTTTATTAACCAATTTCTTATCTTTTTCATGATTACACAAATGTTTTTTATAGGGTTACTAAATAGCAAACTTAATAAAATATTGCTGACTGAAAATTACAGCTGTTAACCATGGTCTTCATAATTGAACTGTAAGCATCACTCTGAATTTTAGGCACCCGTGTGGTTGTTTTGATTTTCTTTTGTTTTGATTGTGAAAGTCGCTAATTAAGAAACAGATGTTGACATCACTAGATAAAGGGCTCTGCGTTTTCTTAGGTGCAAAGCACCAGTACTGTAAGAACATAAATACGAATTTTAGTTCCTAATTTTCAGAACCATGTTTGATAACTTGTATCAGAAAAGGTACCAAAGAACAGGGACTGTGTCCCCTTACCATAAGAAATAATGCTCTTAATTATAAAAGGTTGCAGATTTCTACTCTGGATAACCCTATTTTCTGTCAGGCCTTGGTGGAGAGCTGTAAATAGGAGCTCAGATAGTGTAAGTACCTATTATTCAGAGTACAGAGCTGTCTTCCAGGCGATGTTTTGTATTTCTGTTAACACATCTTTGCACATTCAAGGTATATCTTTCAGTCTAACGTCAATCTAATTTTGTACAATTTAATTTTTTCCTGAGAAGTATTACTGAATTAATCAGTGGTACTAACAAATGGAATTAAAATAATTTACACAAATGTTGACGGTTGCACAGTGAAATTGCAAAACAGGAGAGGCAAGAAACTAGAGACCACACTATCCAAGTAGTTTAGAATACCTTGAGAGCTACAGAGGGTGATTTTGCTAGGCTTTTTCTGAAGGAAGTTGCTAATGGAACTCTTTGCTTCTTTAATTCTCCTTCCAAAAAAAGTTCAGTTTATGATACAGAGGTGTAAATCTAATAAAGAGCAATGGATTCAGAAAGAAAGAAAAAAAATTATCACAGCTGATCAAGAAATAAAATTCTATTCAGAATGAAAAATTTCAACAGATTTTATTCTTTCTGAAAACATTTTCAAAATTCTTTTTACAGAAAAAAATTTTGGGCAACGATTTTTCTTTTTGTCATGTTTTTTTAAAAAAATCGAGGTTTTTTTCTAAAGGAAAAGAGCTTGAAACAAAAGAAAATATTTACTGAGTGTATCTAAGATACCTAACATAAGCTGCTTTTAGATCATCATCCCTTCAGGGTTTTATAAATATCTGTCCATGTGCTTGTCTGTATTACAGAAGTATCTGGAATATTCCTCAATTTCTTCTTTTTTTTTTTCATCATCACTGAAAATAATGTTGCTTTCTTAGTGAATTACAGGCATACTTTCACTTCAGCCTGGCTGTCTTGCATGAGCTAGCTTAAGGAAGTAAATCCAGCCAGTGAAGACAAGGCATTCGGAAGTTACTTCATGCTAAAAATCTCAGGCCACGTTCATATGAGCTGTGGATCCGACCTTATTAATTTCAGGGCACATTAAAGCTCAAGTTCTTTGTCTTCACTGTAATTATGTAAGTGTTCGTTAGTTTCCCAGTGTTGGTTTTTTAACATGTAATTGGGGACAAGCGAGCCCTGCCTGCCTACTTGAGGAAGACTGGTGTTTCTCTGTGCTGAGGAAAGGCTGAGTCTCCCTCTTGCTTCAGCTGCGAATTTTAAGCTTCATGTCACTCTTCACCTTCAAGAAAAAAAGCAAGTGATGGTAGCATTGCTATTTTAAACATTTATAGGAGACTGTCTTGGTATATAATTTTCTGTTTTCCCTTTAAGCTAACCTCACCATGCTCTCATATGAATACAGGGCTGAGATGTAGATTGGTGTCTGCTTTCTGGTCGGGGTTTTGTACCAGTGGCAGTGATGATGGGAGAGACCTTCCCCTCTCTCTGCCCCATTAAAGTGCTGAGGTGTGATGGTCTGTCACCTCACTGTTGCCGTTCTTATTTCAGTTCTTGTCAATATTGTGCCAGCACATAGCCAGTTAATGTGCTTGGCCAAACACTAATGTTTGGGCTGATTCTCTGTTCTGAACATCGAAAAATTAAGATACTAAGGTAGTAACCTCCGATTTCTGCGATGAGGGAAGACAGTAAGTTTGATACAGGGAGCAGAGTTGAGGCTGTGACGCTAGAAGACAACAAACCTTGAGTTATGCTCAGACAGCTTGTGAGATCTCCTGACTCTCGCCAGAAGGCAAAAGCTCTCCTTTATTATTTCGCCCATAGGCAGTGTTTTATCATGGAATAGCCCAAGTACTTGATGACCAGATGGTACATCTTCTCTCACCAGACGAAAGAAGGCTTTTCTTCCTCAGCATCATTACTATGATTACTATCAATTATGTATTACTATCATTACCTTGCCTCCCGCATGCTTAGTGCCTGAGGTGTGTGCACTATGGCATTTCAGCTCCTTTCAACAGACTGATGGAAAAGAAGTACCTTGTGATTAGTTTCTTTTTTTCTTTTTTCTTCTGCTTGGGAGCATAGTGATACTCTTTGACTAAAGAATTACTATCATTACCTTGCCTCCCGCATGCTTAGTGCCTGAGGTGTGTGCACTATGGCATTTCAGCTCCTTTCAACAGACTGATGGAAAAGAAGTACCTTGTGATTAGTTTCTTTTTTTCTTTTTTCTTCTGCTTGGGAGCATAGTGATACTCTTTGACTAAAGACATATTGTCTGCCTAAGATGAGGTTTTGTCTGTAATTCCATTTACAGGTCTTGTAGCCACTCTAATGGCATATGAGGGATGTAACTTGTAGAGTGGGTCTGTGCCAAAACCCTCACATGCTGTTTCTCAGTTGCCTGCGTGATGCTGTGTCAGAGCATCATCAGCTGATGCTGTGTCAGAGCTTTCTAGTCATGGGTTTGCAGGACCAGGAGTTCCAGCTTCAGAAAAATTCCTGAAGAAAGCATTCATTATGTCCCAATAACTGTGCAGCTGGATCCCATGCAGATGTGGCAGTTCTAGCATTGGCCTGGTTAGACCCTCCAACTCCAGAGCTGATAAGCAGTCCAAGCTATTTCCCTTCAAGAGAAAGAAACAAAAGCACATTTCTGCTCCTCTTCTTAGCCCTGGAGTGTGCAGATTGAAGTACCCTTTCTTCCCATTCTACTTAAAACTTCTGAAATGCTTTTACCACAGCACAGCCAGCTTTCTTGTAGGCATCGGGCCATGTTTTTCCCTTCCAGTGTCCATGATTGATTCTGGCCAGAGATGACAGTACCATTACCTCCCTGAGTTCACCTCAGTTGGTATGCTGCTGATGGTTGTTTAGACTCTGTTGAGAAAGAGTTCAGCTGCCACGTGGAAGCAAGGCCAAGGTCCCTTTGACTGTCCATGTCAATGCTTAGAAGCAACATATTTCCAAAGCTATTCGATGTTCTCCTTTTTTCACACAGTATGATGTCCCTATCATATCTGTCCATTGCAGCGTTCTTCCCTCAGCCGTTCCAGGGTATTCCAGGATGTTTGCACTTCTGGTCTTAATCTGATTTGATTTTTCTTGTAGCCTGAGGCTTGGAAGTAGGGGAGTTCCTGCCTGCATCATCAGGAGCTGTTCCTCAGGTTTGTGAGAGGACCAAGTCCCTCTCCTGGAGGGTGATGAGCACAGCTCCGGAGAGGACTTTGGAAAGAATAGTGTGTTCCTTGCATGGACCTCTGGGAGAAGAGATGTTGCTGTCTAATGCTTTAGGATGTTCTGCATTCTCCTACTGCCTAGCAATTAGGCAGTTACAAGCTTAGCTATGATCTGCTATGATCTCTATCAGTTTCCAGCCTCTTGTCATCTCCTTTCCTCTATTCTTTCTGGCTTGAATGTGATGTTCCTGTCAAAGTTTCTGGTTCTTAGTTTGGTGAATCTTTAATGGGTGTGTTAGTGGCTCTGTGGTCAAATGGACTGATACAGAATTGTTGGTGCAGAGCATTCATCCTTGTGAAGAGCCCTATCCTCAACTGAAATAGGACTTTGATGTCATCTTTGCTTGTCACTGGGTGCCTTGCATCTGTCCCTGAAGTGGAAGCACCGAATTCTGGACTCTGCCTCTCCAGTCTTGTTGTGTTGTGTTTTGCAGAAGCAAAGTTAGATTGCTGTTTTCAGCAGAGTGTTCTTGCTTCACTCCTGTCAGACAGGTCAGCTCCAAGAAAATGTCCTGAATACCAGCTTGGGTTCTTCTTTCGGCTGAGGCCCTGCCTAGCTGCCATTTCTGCCCATTGCTATTGCTTTTTCTCTTCCCCCAACCCCTTGCCCTGCAACACTACCTTCAGCCGGTTACTTGCCCTTAAAGATCTCTGCTGTCTGTTGGAATATAAATTTCAGGAATCTTGTTTTTCTACCCCTAGTGACATCATCTTAAGGTTGTGTGGAGATGTCTGGGCTCTAGTTAACATCTGGCAAAGAGTGGGAGAGGTTTGGGCCGTTGTCATGGATCACCTCCATCAAGTGTGCACAGTGAGAGCCCGTTTGAAATTTTCTCATTCAGATGGATTCTAAGTTCCACCCCAACTGAGATATCAGCCTTTCTGTGTTTGTTTTTGATTAGTTGGATTAATTTTCTCCTTCTGAGCCCCATGCCTTCAGGATTTAGGCAACTCTTTATAGCCTTATAAATTGTGAGAATCGGTCCAGGTGCTTCGGTATGCTATCTGCACCAGTTTTTGCAAGATCAAGAGGCCTACAGAATACAGAGTCACCTTTTGTTGTCATAGCAGTCTATTAAAGCTAAATTGGCTGTTATGGGCCTTGAGAAGCATTTTCCCCTTGATATCTGAACCCCCGGGTTTTGTTAGTATGAGACACCTGAGAAGCACCTCAGGCTAATGCTGCAGTTGATACGTTAGTAGTAGGTCTGTGGTACCTACCACCATGGACAAATATCAACAGCAGGATGTGTTACTCTTTGGCGTCACTGCTCGTGTTGACTCAAGTTAACAGAAGAATTACTTACCTGGAGCTTAATTCTTCAGTGTATGTCATGTGCATTTGCTTCCTGCCCTCTTCATAACCTCTGGAAAGTCCTCTGGAACTTCTTACTGTGGGGATTCAGCAGTTCATAAGGAACTGAAGTAGCAGCGAGGACATGCCACTTGCTCTTCTCAGCCCTCAGCTATGAGGCATGAGGTATATGGGATCTTATGCCGTTGATACTGAGGAGGCAAAAAACCAAAGGGCATGTATGTGAACCCGCTGTGAGAATGAGTGTGTAAACTGTATTTCTCCCAGCTGTCTCCCAGCCTCCTTTCTTGATGCATATACCACAAGTAGTATCAAGTGAAAAACTACTCTCTTACTAGGCAAGTCTCATTGCTTTCAAATGAGTCAGAACCCAGTGAGAGTCAGTCAGAACCCAGTAAGAGTCAGAATTTGTGGGCGTCTCCTCCTAAGATGAGGCAGTTGCTGGAGTAGGATGCAGTTCTTTCTCTGTGATGGTGGTACTGGTGTGGATAAAGCTTGGGAATGCCAGCTCGAGGCAGACAGAACCTCTTGGTTGAGCTGAGAACTATTGCTGCTTATGCTGCTATTAGTATTCTGTGGCTTCCTCACAAATGTCTTGATTAGAAAAAGAGTGTTTGAAAATATGCTAACAGGACCTTAAATACAGGTTTATACAGCTTGCAAGCAGTGCTCATTTTCTAATATGCGTTACGGATCTTGATTAAAGTAATTCACAGTGAAGTGGGATGTTTATTTGCTTTCTGTGTGTAGGCTTCTATTGTTGTTTAACTTGATTTTGATACTGAAAAGCATTTGTAAGCAAAACATGGAGTTGGATACCTTTTCAACTCTTTCTGAGCATCTTTCAGCTAGAAGCTAAAAAGAAATCTGACCATCATGAATTCCAGAGTTCATTTTGAGTTTATATTTGTTTATTTTAAGGCAAAATGCCAACAGCTGACCGTAAATACCTTAAGCCAAATCTAACATTAACATAATCGACCATGAACTGGAAACCTTGTAGAGTTTGCTTTGTGAGTGCAAGTGTTCAGTGGATGAGGAGACAGCATGAGGAAACTTAATGCCTTGATTCTGATTTAGGTTTTTTACTTTGGATTGGAGTAGACAGGATTATTGCTTAAACTGGTGTCCCGGTTTGGGCTAGACTTCCTTG
>NW_010428122.1:4211-11555 GCF_000710305.1 Buceros rhinoceros silvestris | reverse complement strand
GGCATCAGGCGATCGCCGGCGGCGGCTGACGGCTGCTTTCCCCCAACGGCTCTTGAGCAGCGATTTGACTTGGGAGCTTTCCAGTCGGGTTTCAGATGCTTCTCTAAAAAGCGTACTGAAGTGCAACATTCAGTTATTTTTAGTCGCCAAATATGCATGCTCTTCATTAAACCTGTAGCAGACAAAAGCAATTAAGTTTTACCAAAAAATTCCAGTAATTCGTCTGTTAAGAATTCAGATTTTTAAACTACAACCTAAAGATCGTGTAATTCACCTAACAATATTTTAATTCTTTAATTACTGAAGAAGTGGTTCAAGCATAGCCCCAACAGCTGGTTTTAAATTCTGGCTTCTCAGAATGCATATTGTGGTATGATGAAATCAGCAACAGCTTTAACACTCCTTAGACACACGAGTAAGCAAGGTTTGTTCTACCGGGTAATTCACCATTCCGCAGTTTGCCTTTTTGGCACAGGTAAACTACACCTTCCCAGGAGAAACCAGACAGTAAGAGTTCTCAGAGAAAAGTTAATTATTTTAGTTGGTGCGGTATCAAGCATGCTTTACCCTGTTCCATAGGACTGAAGAACCTTTTCATAATCCAGTTTGTTAGGACTCATTTGTAACATAATTGCTTCAAATATTATTCTTGTATCAAAAAGGATACAAGGATTTCTCTGTTTGTTTCAAAAAGGAGTTTTCTTGATGCTACCTAATTCCTAGTTACCAATTTTGTAACCTATTTAATAATAGAAAAAGAAAACAAACCACCTCTAAGTTTATGCTAGTTCTGTACAAATGCTTGTTATTTGATTCAGTTGGTTTTGCTAAGCTCACTCCACTCACATCGACCTTCTAAAAAAATTAATGATTGGCTTGTGGCTAAATCCAAAGGTCTCGCTTCTTTCTCTCTCCTTTTTGACTTATCAGCTAGTTTTGGACCTTTGGATCATTCTTTATCATCTCAGTTTACATAGTTTTTCTGACTCTGCACAGTGCTGCTTTTCCTAATTTGTACATATGTTCGATGCTTTATGGAGTCCCTGAAATTGTCCTCACCATCACTGCACTGAGCTTTGTACTGAACACTCTACTATTTTTTAAGTTTTTCTACTGGGCTGTATTTTTCTCCTGACGTATTTTTTTCAGTGAAAACATTCTTTCCCATATCTCAGAGGTCTGTTCTTCATTTCTTGCAGGTAGTTCCTCGTGGACATAAGCCCAAATTCATTTAAGTACAATCAAAGCAGTTCTTTCCTTTTCCTAACTAGCTCATTAATGGTCTGACCTAGAAACTTTTACTCGTGGTAAATAGCATTTTCCTTCCAGCCTTCACCAAGGATCAGTCATTTGACCCCCAAACTGTCCTCACGTGTGCCTTGACACCTGCGATGCTATCAATGAACTAAACATCTGACATGCACTCTAGTGGTATCCCTGTGCTTCTTCCATCACTTGACTATCTTCTGGACCACCTGAAAAAAAATTCATTTTGCAAATGTCAATTGTCTCCTTTAAGTAGTCACTTACATTTCTATGCCTACATCTGTTTCTTAACACCTAATACACCTAATATTCCTACCCAGCTAGCTGTTATCAAAAACTAGTAGGAACTTAAAACCATTGAGATCTAATACAGACTCATACAGGTCACATTTCCGGTGTACGGAAGTGTCGTTCCTCGCAGTTCCCTCTTTTGCATCATAAAGAGAGTCCTCTTGCTTTCTGTATAGTAGGTAGCTCTTCATATCTTCTTCTTCCTCTTCTACAAGAAGGGCTTGATCTACCAATGCACATTTTAACAGTGGCATAGATTATGGAGCACAACACCAGTAATGATTATCCAAATGTAAACAGAGACAAGTTCATTCATTCAAATCCAAGAAAGCTACTTAAACATGCAGTTGACTAAGAAGGTGCTGAGCTCCTCAGGTCAAAATTCTTATTATAAACATACAATTGCTAGAATTATTGTAACACCTTGAAAGCTCAGCTCACTATCCAAAAGCTTGCTAACTATTTCCAAAATTATGTGCTAATCTAGTAGAGATATTTTCTTCCACTGCAAACCTCACCCTAGTGTGGAATTCTAACTTGAAACAGATCGAGGAGCTTCACATCACTGTGGCTGAGATCTGGCCTATAAAGATAAAATAGGAAGTTGCTGGGTTTGTTGGTTCTTTTTTAATGGGGCTCCGTGCACTTTTTTGTACCATTCTATCCATCGTTTTTCAACGACATAAGATGCCTTGCGGCATCGAGGTCCTGCCTCAGAGCACACATTGCTGTTTAGATCTGTGATGCGGTAGAGCAGCATGCCCGAAGCACTTGATGGGCGCGTTTAAGGGTAAGGAACAGCTTACCCTTTCTTACCGCTATATTTCTGCTAGATTAAACTATTTGGTATAAAGTCTCTGCTGTGAGCCGGTCTGAACATTTGCATGTATGCAACAGTTTTTACTTGTCCTTACCTTAACTTTACTTACAGAAACTTACTCTGTACAACAATACAAATGTGAGAGACTTCAGTTCCTTCTAGCGCCTGGTCAAGGATACTGCTTGCTAAATTCCAACAGACTACACTCACAGGGCAGCATTTGGCACAGCAAGTCTTACCTGTTAGCTGTCAGGGACAACACAGAAGAACCCAGCATGCTTCTTAGAAAGCAGGTTTCAAACTCCCTGATGTTCAGAAGTCTGGACTGTTCCTGTTGGGAAGAAAAAATGCAACTCAAAATATTAAAATTCTATCTTTCTTTTTCTCCTTCAAGCTCATAATTTTGTAATCAATGAACTCTAAAAGCAGTCAAGATACTTTGTTACACATAATTAAAACAACGTATTTAATTAAAAATATTTAACTTGTGACCTATAAGAAGAGCTGAAAATCAATGTACTATTTCCGAAGTCCTTTGAAGAATATTTCAACTTTAATTAAACAACATAAATCCTGGTTTATGATTCTGCACACTCAAAAGACAGATATAATTAGATTTAACCCCTTATCAAACCAAACAAGTTACATATGTAGAAAGTCAGGAAATCCTTTCTCCCTAATCCGAGCTTCACTGAACATGATTTAATCTTCAAACTTGCTTACAAACTCTATATGGCTTTTGGTTTTTTTGTATTTTAGAGTTGTAGAAGGACAAAACCTGTAGTTTCCCACAAATGCGAATTCTGGGTACTTCCTGGAAGACTTTCTGTTCTTCCTTCTCAGGACGTCTTCACTGTGTGACATGCTGAAGTGCCAAATTCTCTGTCAGACTGAATGTAACCCACTGCAAGGGAGTTTTGACTACGGGATGAAACACTTCCTGCTGCAAGCACAAGAACTAAGTAAACCCGATTTCCTCTCTTTTTGTGCGATTCATGTGGCCTGTGACAATTCGTAATCATAAACTGGATGGTGTTTACCATAATCAGCGAGCGGAATTTGTAAGATACGCACTGGTGTATCAGTGTGTATATGTCTATTTATACACTGGACGCACTGGTATCCAATAGCTCTGCAACCTTTCGCTCGCTGGGGCACTTCAGAGGTCTGTTTATTCCTACCCAGCTAGCTGTTATCAAAAACTAGTAGGAACTTAAAACCATTGAGACCTATGACCCTTTCTCAAATTTGTCTGAAGGCAGCCGACAGGTTCGAGTTACAGGGAGGGGCAGGAGGGGACAGACACAGATATATATGCACATACAGAACTCACAGTCATGTAACCTTACATTCTTAGGAAGCAAGACTAAAACCTTCCTTGTCTTTGAGAAATCAAAAGATGAAAAAATTTCTCGTGTTTGAAAGCAGACGACTTATGTAGCTGTTTTCTATATGAAGTTTAGGTAGGAATAGATGAGAAATTTGTAAGATTGTTAGCACATTGATACGATTCAATTCTTAGTGTATTATTTTATTTCTGCAAACATTGCTTTTCATATCTTTCTGTTAAAATGCCGTAAAAATTTCATTGCAAAATGCGGTCAAACAATATATACAATCAAAATGCATTTCAACATACGTAATTCAAAACAACAGATCAATATTAATATGTATTGCACTAAATTTCAAGCATATCTGATAATTTAGAAAATAATTTAAGTCCTCTTTCGGGAAGCAGGTCACTGGAATACTAGGTGGATGTAGAGAAACACAGGTACGTATTCCCACACAAAAGAAGGCTCAGAACCTGAGCAAAGGAGACAGTTCAGTTAGTAGAGGCGCATATATGTGAGCGGCAGGAACTGGCCAGCAAGGAAATAGAAGCTGCAGTTGAAATAGCAAACACAATGACAGTGCTCTGGTGAGATAATCATTAGACAAAACTTTTGGCTTAAAAGTATATAAAAAAAAAAGGTTTGGAACTTAGAGCAAATAAAATAACCCTTGTTGACTGAATCTGCCTGATTTCAGGGAGATAGGACTTTCCACTGTCCTGGCTGCTCACAAGTCACCTTATATCACAGAAAAAACTGATTTAATAATTAATTTATTTTCCTAACAGAGCTTGCAGAAATTCACATTCTGACTAGCTACGCTATATGTGCACGTAAACATGAGCGCCAACATACATATAAATATCTGCGTTAATTTTAGATGGCATGCTGCTGTTATAGAAAGGTGACAGAGCTGAAGAAAGTTCTATAAAGGCAAAGGATTCCGTGATCACAATCCGTGACATTTCACACTCTGTCATTTCCAGAGGCAGCGCAGTGCTGACTACTGAAAAACACAGGAGGTTCATGCAGCAAAAGGCGCATCACTTGGTGGGATAGATTTCATTCAGACCAGTATTTCCACTTATACAGTAACACGATCTGCCAACATTTTCCAGGGTCAGTACTGTGACAAAACTATCCCACAGGGCTGCCAAGTGAACTTGATGGCTCTAGGACATTTGAAATCTCTTGAATCTCAAATACATGGTCTTGTGACACAGCCTCTTGTACATTAGCATTTAAAGTTTGAAAACCGCTTCACGTCTCTCATGAGGAATGTGTAGAGATTACTAATATAACTTTGCTGCACCCCTGATATAACACCTGCAGCCAGTTTTCTCCTCACTCCCACTGGAGTTAAAATTGCAGGCGTATCACAGTACACATCCTTCAACCACTGCATGAGTGGCAACGGCAAGCAAGCTACTGGCCTCCTACTGTGAAAGGGCTTTGCGTGATTTTTGTGGCAATACTTAGCATTTGCTCCACTGTTTTCTTTCTCGGAAGAGACAGGAAGCCATGGCTCTCTAATAACCTCTTATCCATCCCGGCCTCCAGGACAGGACAGCCCAATGCACCAAAGTTATCAGATCTCTATTTATTTTAGGAAGAATGCTACGAAAACCCAGCTTTGCTCTGCTTCTCCTTCCTACCCTGAGCCACAGAACGCCTTGAAGAGCCTCCCTGATAAGAGGAACGAGCCACAGGACCTCGGTCACTGTGCAGTTACTTGGGCTTTTGAATATTCCCTTTGACAGACGAGCAATGACTCATTACTATTTTCTGGCATATGCATGCAGTTTATCCATGAGGAAGAGGCTGGGGTACCCTGAGACTAAACTAGACGGCAGATCTTCTCTGCCCAGTTTGCTGCTGCTCTGAACTAAGGCTGTGAGAATAAAGCCTCTTTCTCCCCCTCCCTTCTAAGAAAACGCAGTTCTTTGACAAGCACATTCTATCGCTTGATGTTCTTGTTGGCAGCATCTGTGAATGTTAATCCTACTACAATGCTCCTGAAAAGTTTGCTGAGTATAATCTTGCCTTGATGGTAGGACAATAACAAATTATACAAGTAGGGGTTGATTTGAGTGTCTCTTTCAGAAGATTGCATAAATTCCTTGCAAGTTTTATGCTGAACCTGATCAAGCCTAAAATTAGCGGTTAGAAAACAACCCTGGATTTGGACACATGGATGTCATCTACTCTTCCATTACAAATGAAAAAAAAAAAAAGGCAAAGTAAAAATTTGGTGGAAAGGAGTAATTTTAAATTCTCCTGAGGTCAAAGCTCAGCTAAGCTTTCTCCTGAATTCTTACCCTTTCATCTCCCCTTGGCCACTTCAGTTCTTGACAGATAACAAGCCCTGAGCAGAGAGGAGAGAGCAAGTAACTTGCTCACAATGACCGGGATACCTGCATTAACCTAACTATCTGAACTCTGAACTAACTACTGCTGGCACAGCTCTGGAATGAGTTTGGCCGTGTATCTGTTATGAACAAACAGAATTCAAAATCTATTTATGGGATGGAAATACTTTCTCAACTCCACAAAAGAGAATTGGGCAAAGCTCCCTTTGGAGTTTCTGTATTAGGAGAGAATTCCTGAGCTTCAGCAGTGCCCTTCCCTAATCCTGAAGAGCACATCTGTTCTAATGAATCCCAACCACGTCCGTGCAAGAAAGACGAGGACGGGCTCAGTGCCAAGACTCTAGTTACCATCCAACACCAGGAATCTCTCACATGTTGCTGCAGAATACTACAATTTTGTTCCTAAAATTTCATACCAGTTGTTTCTAACATCTCTGTAACAGAAAGATGAGACTCGCTAGGATTCAGACAGCTTCACCCAGAATTTCTTCAGCCACTCATAAATGAGCAGAGACCACTACTCCATACAAAGTAGTTTAAGATTTTTAACTGCAAAAGTTTATGAACAAACATGGCATTGTAAGGAGATTGGGCAGTATTCTAGCAAAACAAGTTATTAGTGCCAAAATGACAACTTCTTGAAATGGAAAGGTTCATTAAGAGGTTTTAAATCCAATAAATTTAATCAGAAGCTAATTCAGAATTTCAGGTTTCCTTTCCTCCTTCGACTTTCTGCTCCAGTTGTCTACAAGCTGCCTGGCTTTGCAGCAAAACAGTTAGGTCTCCACCTAGAGCTACCAGAGGCTTTTGAAGACCAGGTCCCCTCTCACGATGCCAAATACGCTTCTATTGAGTGAGCTAAACTACTAACTCATGATATGCAGGATGGAGTAGCGAAGATCCATAGTTACTAATTGCATACGTAGTAATAGTATTGTCATTTCGTGCTACCCTACTAACACACCCCTCATCTGCTGTGGAGTGTAGCAGATCTCCTGTGTGTCTACACTGTTAGACACCTATATATCTGGCAGACAAATCTGGACAGTCTATATGGTGCTGTCTAAAGAGTCATGGCATGTTTATTCTCAGCCAGGTTGCACCTTTTTTGTCTTTTAAAAGCAATGTCATTAGCATAAAGGAACGTAGAAGATCTTGTGACAGTGCAGCAAAGTACAGGCACCCAGTAACATCTAGATTTCTTGCTTTTGGCAGGGACCTAGGGAATCAATTAGACAAATTTTTATTTTAAATTCCAGGGTCA